>NC_081557.1:228917108-229015487 GCF_022355385.1 Mustela nigripes | reverse complement strand
AAAAAAAAAAAAAAAAAAAGATTTCTCTTCCTGGGGTCACTTAAGCATCTGACTTTAAGTCAGGTCATGATCCTGCTCGGTGGAGACCTTGCTTCTCCACTTGTTCTGCCCCTCCCCACTGCTCATGCTCTCCCCCAACCCAAATAAAAAAATAAAATCTTTCAAAAAAAGATTCTTCTTTCTGACTGATCATTATTAATGGATGGGCACAATTCTGTATGTTGATTTTTTTTTTTTTTTTATCCTACTCCTTTACTGAATTCGTTTATCAGTTTATCAGTTCTAACAGATTTTATTTTGCTGGAGTCTTTAGGATATATAATATATGTATTATCATGCCACCTGCATATTATGTCACCTGCAAAGAGTGATAGTTTTACTTCTTTTTAATTTGGATGGTATTTATTGTGTTTTCTTGCCTAATTCCTCTGGCGAAGACCTCTAGTACTATGTTGAATCAAAGTGGTGAGAGTGGCATCCTTGTGTTGTTTCTGATCTTAGAGGAAAAGCTTTCAGTTTTTTTCACCTTTGAGTATGATGTTAGCCTTGGGTATGTCATACGTGGGTATGTCATATGACTTTGTTAGGTTGAGTATGACCCCTCTATACTGCTTTGTTGAATTTTTTTTAAATGGAGATTGAATTTTATCAAATGCTTTTCTGCATCTATTGAAATGGTCATCTGATTTTTGTCCTTTATTTTTTAAATGTCACCTAACATATTGATTGATTTGTGGATGTTGAATATACTGTTTTTGTTTCATTCCATGTTTTATTCTTTCTGTTCCTTCATCTCTACCCTAGTTTTCTAGAACAAACAGCAATCGGCCTTATGTATTCAAGTCACTTTGCCAGGTTCTGCTTTGTTCTGTGAAACACAAACCAAGGCAGACACGAATATGGGTAATTTGGTAATTTTGTCCAATCAAGCTGTATTCTTGAAATACTTACTGGTAAAATTATAAAAACACAAATCCTTGCCTTGTTTTTAGCTCTGTCTTCTTTCCCATACCTGTCTTTAGTTTCTGTTTGGCCTGGATTGTTCTTTCATAGATCTTCAAACATGTATTACTTTGGTAGCCACTAAAAATAGATTTCTGATAATATTTTTCTCAAAACCTCTATTATGAAATAGTCTCTGCACTAAGTAAAAGAATTTCTGTTGCCCTTTAAATTAATCATATACACATTTATGTTTCTTTACTATCCCTACATGTTGAATAGGGCATTCCCAATTATGAATCCCATCTATCTGGCTACTTATCCACATATCTAGGATTGTATCTGGATTGACCACAAATAGAAAAATTGAAGAGAAGAAAAGCACATTTTTGTTTTAGAAAACTGTTTTTGTTTTGAGAACTCATAAATTTTTAAGTGATGCATTTATATTCAAGATAAATCAAGCTAACTGTATAATAATTATCTGTTTTGACTTCAGAAATTGACTGTATTATGAACACTTTCATTGAAAGGTGAATACAAGAGTACCCAGAGGCCTTTTCAATGGAGCTACAATTAGATGAAACTATATTATTCTTTAGCATGCTGTGTTTCCCATTAGTTGGTGATCAAAAGAAAAACTCCAAAGAAGATCAGTAGGATGCAAGATTGATTACAGACTGATTCAGCAGTGTAATCACTAGCTAGTGCAATCTCAGCATGAATGGAGTCCCCAGAGAGCGAGTTGCTATCTGATAGCTCTACAGAGAGGAGAAATCAAATGACTTCTAGAATGTAGATTGGTTTGGATTGCATTAAACAGGAAAGGATTATATCTCACACTGTCATCCATCCTGGCATCCAAGAACAGTGCATCTAAAACATCTCATTTCCACGGAAGGTATACATCAACTTTGCTGCATAGCCTGATTCAGCAACTCCTGGGAAGAAAAGGAAACTGCACAATTGCTGTGTGAAAACAGCTGCAATTAATTATGGTGTGCCTTTTGGTGCTTCTTGCCAAGGACATAAGACTAATTTTTCATTATTATTCAATTTATATCCCTTATGTTGATAATTCTCCCTTAACATTATAAATCTAAAACATAGCATTTCCTGTCTATAGTAATTATTACAATCAATACTGAAAGCACTGGGAACAAGAGAAGAAACAATAAAAGGGGAGAATATATTATTGGGATCTAGTTCTAGTTTTGCTAAAAAAAAAATCTATCTGTGTAACTATAATTGAATTATTTAACTTAGCTGTGTTTCAGTAGACTTATTAAAAAAATGGGATAGTCACATATGGAATACCTGAAAGCAGGAGGTCTGAATTTTATAATTTTTACTTTAAAATTCTAGCTATGATTCTATGAATAACTATACATAAATTTCAAATGGAATGTAGGCACTTTTAAAACACTCTTGAGCTAAAATAAGTGTAGTGAATAATTTATATTTGGATTCTAAATCCTTCTTGTCCATTGATTAAATAACTTAAACAGTTTAGTATAAAGGACAGATTAACAAAACACATCTGGAAAATAATCACATAGAAAGCACACCACTGAAACATCCTATCTGCATTGGTTTATCTTAGAGAAGAAAGAAGTAGAATACATCCAGTCCTTTCTTATGAAAAGACACAGAGCAAAATAGGTTTCATAGAAAAATCCTAGTATTTCTTGATTCTCCTGGGAATCATCCCATATTGAAAAGAGAACCAGAAGGGGGCTGGTAAGAGCATATTGACAATGTACCAGAAGATCTTTCTTGGATACAATGGCAACAAATTGAACCTGGCAAATTGTCTAGCAGGGGAGATGCTCACTAAGAAAGATCCTTTATAACAACTAACAAGGGCAATCAGTGTTATTCTAGAAAATGTTCCATTGAACTACTCTATCTGCAGAGACATTTAGAATTGTTTACATGGTTCTTATATCTGGGCTCCACGCTTATTCGAGTTCTGCTATCCATCTTCAGTGGTTTATATTTTAAATTCATATATATTTTTTTCCTTTGTCCCTCTTTTCCTTTAACATTCATCAACATTCTCTGGCCCACTTGGAATTAGAACTTCAAAGTAATTTTTGCTGTCTTTGTCTTTTCTGAGCTCATACTGAGATCTCATGGATTTCTTTAGTTGTACCTTTCTATTGCTATCCCTCTAACTCTTCACCACCATGTTTGACTTGAACCACAGCAATAGCTTTCTAACTGGTGTTTTGTTTTAAACTGCAATTCCTGCCAAACCATCTAGTATAGCACTGCCAAATTAATCATGCTAAAATCATCTGCCATTCTATTGTTCAAAAGTTTGCAAAAAATCTCCATAGAGTGTAGGCTAAAAACACACCACCATATTGGTATTAAAATAAATTTAAAATCTAGTCTTGATGACCTTTAGTAAACATTACACTCATTTCCTATTTGTAATAAACGGTCACTTGAGCTTGTCTTGCCTTTGCTACTCCCCAGAGAGACGGATAGGATTTCATTAGGCACACCAGTATCAAACTAGACCCATATAAATGTGGATTCAACATATCATAGACCTTCATACTTGGTCTTTGTACGTGTACTTGTTTTTGTTTAAAGGTATGGTGTAGTACCTGAACTACATAAACAACATAAACTATTAAGTATAAATCTAAATACATTTCCCATTATTTGTTTAAGGAATAATCTAAGGTGTTACAAATTTAGCTTGCAGAATTTGTTTATCTGTTTGTTTCCTTAGCTTAAGTAAAATATATTTTGTAAATTATATAACATTTTGTAAATTATATAACATTTAAAACAGTAACACACAAGTACTCGTCAATAACCAGACTTCTGTTGATATGTACAGTGGATTTCACATATATTCATAGACATCAAACGATAGAGTCCCATTAAAATATGCACAAGTACAAATACACACACTTGTCCTCTAGCAGGAACAAATAATTAAAAACTCATAGATTTTAAGATAATTATTTTAGCAATACAGATCAAGAGAAGAAAATAATTATACATTCAATGAATTAGTATGCTTAGGAAAAATTTCAAAACTAAACCAAATTTTAATTATGTTTACAGAAATATAAAAATGCCTTCTGTTTTCACATCTCTCAGAAGTTGGCCAGTTAGGGGCAGGTTCCAGAATATGTTTGAATATGCTTCTAGCAATCATCATTAGGTCATAACAAGAAGATCTTGTTAAGTGACAGAGGGAACAGAAGAATGAGGAAATTGTGTCATGTATATAGAAATAACTTGACAATGAAGGATTTTTGTGATTAAAAAAAATAAATGTGAAAAAAAATGCCTTCAATTAGCAGCTCTGAATCCTGTGTTTTTCATAGATTTCACTTTGGAAAAGTATAATTTTTCCTTAGTTAATATTTGATTAGGAGTGTCTAACCCCTAGGGACAGTGTTTCTCAAAACGAATCAAATTTGTTGTCCAAGCTAAAACCTCTAGAGATTCTGATAATCAGCAGCCAATATTTTTTTTTTAATATTTCAGAATATTTAAAGGGACAATCAGTGTTGAGAGTCCTTTTCTATCCAGAGTGATCTCTCTCTCTCTTTTTAACCATATTGTTTTATCTATCTTGAATCCTTCACTTATTTTACTTGGCACTTATTTTTTTCCAACTTTGCTGATATAATATTGATATACGTACAGCACTACATAAGTTTTAGGTATACTGCATGCTAATTTGATACACTTGTATATGGCTAACTAATTACCACCTCAATATTAACCAGCATCTTTATTATGTCACATGATACTTCTTTTTTGTTGTACAAACATTAAAGATCTACTTCCTTAACACCTTTCAAGTATATAATACCTATTGCTAACTATAATCACAGTCCTCTGCATTAAATCCTTAGGTTTATTTATTTTCTAACTAGAAATTTATACCCTTTGACCAACATCTCTCTCCATTTTCCCTACCCAACAGTCCCTTGAAACCACTATTCTACTTTGTTTCTAGGAATTTTTAGATTACCCTTATAAATAACACCATTTGGTGCATATCATTCTTTGACTTATTTCATTTAGCAAAGTGCCCCCTGGTTCCACCCATGTAATCACAAATGGCAGGATTTCCTTCTTTACCATGGCTGAATAACATTCTATTTTGCGTGCATGTGCGTGTATGTATGTATGTGTGTGTATTCACAACATCTTCTTTATCTATTCATTGATTGAAGAACTCTCAGGTAGTTTCTATAGTTTGACTATTGTGAAATGTTGAAAAAAAATAGAAATGAATATACAGTTAACCCTTGAACAATGTGAAGGTTGGGGCACCAACCCTCACACAGTCAAAAACCTGTATATAACTTACAACTCCCCCCAAACTAAACTATGGGTAGCTTACTGTTTACCCAAAGCCTTACCAATAACATAAACAGTTGGTTAACACACATTCTCTGCATTGTATGTACTATGTACTGTATTATTACAATAAAGTAAACTAAAGAAAATAAAATGTTAAGAAAATCATACAGAAGGCAAAATACAATACATTTTTATTATATAGAATTTTATTTAAAAAAAAAACTTTATTCTCATAGAATACATTTTCACATTAGAGATTCCTACAATGGGAAAATAACAATTTATTACTTACAGTTTTATTTTTTGTAGACAGATTATTTTAGGACAACTAAAATAAACACATTTGAGGATTAATTCTTGGTTTAGAATCTACATTACTTTAATACATCTATGAGGGGACCTCTTCCCTACATGGAACTTCTCTATACAGAAGCTCTGTAGGCTCTTCTTTCCAGGATTTAAAAATTAATAATATAAAATATCAGTATTTCCTAATTTTAAAGTTTCCCTTGGACATGTAACCATCAATAACTGGTATTGAATGAATGAACAGAGAGGGAGATTTTCAAAAATTAAACACTAATTTTCTGCAAAGTCTTTACTTAAGAATTAAAGCCACCTAGGTGGCTCAGTGGGTAAGGGTCTGCCTTAGGCTCAGGTCATGATCCCAGGGTCCTGGGATTGATCCCCACATTGGGCTCCCCGCCCGTTGGGAAGTCTGCTTCTCTCAATCCCCCTGTTTGTGTTCCTGCTCTAGTGATCTGTCTCTCTAGCAAATAAATAAATAAAATCTTTAAAAAAATGGAAGCCAAAATACATTATAGTACTCTACTGTATTTATATGTAAAGAAAATCTGTGTGTAACTGGACCGGCACAGTTCAAACTTGTGTTGTTCTAGGGTCAGTTGTATTTCTTCAATATACTGTTTTTATTTCCTTTGGGTATATAACCAGAAGTGAGATTGATGGATTATTTAATAGTTCTGTTTTTAAATTTTTGGCGAACCTCCACAGTTTTCCATTGTGGTCCTATCAATTTACATTCCCACCAACAATGCAACAATTGTGGACATGTTCTTCACATCTTTGACAGCTTATTTTTTGTCTTTTTGATAATATCCTTTCTAATTGATATGGGACAATATCTCATTATGGTTTTAATTTGCATTTCCATGAAGGTTAGTGATGTTGAGCATCTCTGTGTACCTGTTGGCCATTTATAGATCTTCTTTGGAAAATGTCTATTCAGTTCCTCTGCCCATTTTTAAAATAGATTGCTTGGTTTTATTGTTGTTGAGTTTTATTAGTTCCTTATATATTTTGCATATTAATCTCTTAGAAGATACATGGTTTGTAAATATTTTCTCCCTTCCTGTAGGTTGCATTTTCGTTTGTTGATTGTTTCTTTTGATGTGCAAAAACTTTTTAGTTTGTTGTAGTTTCACTTACTGCTTTTTTGCTTTTACTGCTTTTTTGGTGTTATATCAAAAAAATTGTTAACAAGAAATATTTAGTTGACTGTATATATGAAGATCTGTTTCTGGGCTCTCTATTCTTTTGCATTGATTTATTTGTCTGTTTTTATGCCAGTACCATAATGTTTTGATTACTATAACTTTGTAGTATAGCTTGAAAGCAGGAATTGTGATGTGTCAAGCTTTTTGTTCTTAGGTTTACTTTGGCTGTTCTGTGTCTTTTGTGGTCTATAAAAAAAGTTAGGATTTTGTTTTGTTTTGTTTTCTTTTCTTTTCTTTTTCTGTGAAAAATGCCATCAGAATTTTGATAAGGATGCATTAAACTTATAGGTGGCTTGGGATAGTATGGAGATTATATCAACAGTAGTTCTTCTAATCCATGAACATGGGATATATTTTCATTTGTATTATCTGAAATTTATTTTATCAAAGTTTATAGATTTGTGTGTACAGATCTTTCTGCTCCTTGGCTAAATTTATTCTTAAGTATTTTATTGAGCTTGTTACTATTGTACATGGAACTTTTTTTTTTTTTAATTTCTCATTCAGATACTTTGTTAATGTTTTGAAATGCAACTGACTTCTCTGTTGATTGTGCATCCTGCAACTTTATTAAAGTCATTAATTAGTTCTAATAGTTTTGGGGTGGAGTTTTTAGGATTTTGTCCATATAGTATCATATAATTTGCAGACAGATTTGTCTTTGTCCTTTCTAATTTGAATGTTTTTTAGTTCTTGCCTGATTACTTTGGCTAGGACTTCTAGTGCTGTGCTGATTAAAAGTGGTGAGATTGGGAACTTTCATCTTGTTTCCAATTTTAAAAGAAAAGTATATTAACTTTTCACTGTTGAGTTTGATATATGTGCAGTTACAAATATGGCCTTTACTGTGCTCAGGTATGCTCTTCTATTTTTTTTTTAAGATTTTATTTATTTATTTGACTGAGAGATAGAGAGTATGAGTTGGGGGGAAAGGTAGAAGGAGAGGAGAGGGAAAAGCAGCTTCCCCACTGAACTGGAACCCAATGCAGGGTTCCATCCCAGGATCCTAAAATCATGACCAGAGCTGATGTCAGATAAGATGCTTGACCAACTGAGCTACTCAGGCACCCCTTGATTTCTGTTCTTTGTATGTGCAATTCATTGACAATTTTTATCATGAAAATATGTTTCATTTTTTCAAATGCTTTTTCTACATCTTTTGAGATGATTATATGAATTCGATCCTTCATTTTGTTAGTGTGATATATAGCATTTATTGTTTTGCATATATTAAACTATCCTTAAATGTTGGGGATAAAGTTCACTTGTTCATAGTATATGACCTGTAATATGCTGTTCATTTCTGTTTCCCAATTTTCTGTTGGTATTTCTTGCATTTATATAAGGGATATTTTATTATAGTTTTCTTTTCTTATAGTGTCCTTATCTGAATTTGATATAATGTAATACTGGCCTCATAAACTGAGTTTGGGAGTGCTCCTTCATCTTTACCTTTGAGAGAGTTTCTGAAAGATTGGAATTAACCTTTTTTTTTAAATGTTTGAAAGAATTCACCAATGTAACCATCTTGTGTTGGGCTTATGGACTTCTCTTTATTGAGAGGTCCTTGGTTATTAATTGAATCACCTTATTTATTATTGTCATGTTTATATTTTTGTTTATTGTTCAGTCTTGATGTATTGAATGTTTTTAAGAATTTATCCATTTTTCTAGGTTTTACAGTTCATTAGCATATAATTGTTCATAGTACTCTCTTAAGCATTTCTGTGGTAACAATTACAATATTTACTTTTTTATTTTATTTTATTTATCTCTCTCTCTTTTTTTTAAACCTAGCTAAAGTTTTATAAATTTTGCTTGTCTTTTCATAATGTCAACTCAGTTTTGTGGATATTTTCTATTGTTTTTGTGTTCCTTATTTCATTTATTTCTGCTCTGATCTTTGTTATTCCTTTCTTCTCAATCTTTTACCCCTGATTTATTTCTCTTTTTCTGGTTAGGTTGCTTACTTGAGGCTTTTCATTTTTCTCAGTATACTTATCAATTGCCAAAAGATTTCTCCTTAGGTCTGCTTTTGGAGGTTCAGTATATCTGTTTGTATTTGTTTGCATTCAGTATATTTGTTTCCATTTTCATTTCTTTCAATGTATTCTTTTAAAATTTCGCTTTTAGATTTCTTCTTTGACCCATTTGATTCAAGGATATGTTGTTTAATTTGTACATATTTATAAATTTTCTAGCGTTCCTCCTCCCTCTGATTTATATTTTCATACCATTGTGATCAGAAACAAATACTTAGTATAATTTTAATTTTTCTCAAATTTGTCAAGCCTTTATCAAAGTGTATTATGTAATCTGTCCTGGAGAATATTCTGTGTGCCCTTGAGCAGAAGGTACATCTTGCAGCTATTAGATAGAGTGTTCTCTAGATATCTGTTATTTCCATTTTGTTTAAAGTATGGTTCAAGTCCAACATTTCCTTGTTCATCTTCTATGTGGATCATCTACTCATTGTTAAAAGTAGGGTACTCAAATATGCTATTATTGTATTATTTATTTTTCTCTAAAGATCTGTTGGTGTTTGGGGCACTTGGGTGGGACAGTGGGTTAAAACCTCTGTCTTCGGCTCTGGTTATGATCCCAGGGTGCTGGGATTGAGCCCCACATTGGGCCTTCTGCTCAGCAGGGAGCCTGCCTCCTCTTCTCTCTCTCTCTGCCTGCCTCTCTGCCTACTTGTGATCTCTGTCAAATAAATAAGTAAAATCTTAAAAAAAAAAAAAAAAGATCTGTTGGTATTTGCTTAATATATTTAGTTTTTCCACCGTTGGGTATGTGTATATTTATGATTATTATATATGCTGGATGACTTGACAATATTATCACTATATAACTATCTCCATTATCCTTTGTTATTGGGTTTTGGCTTACAGTCTATTTTGTGTGATGTAAGTGTAACTACTTCTACACTCTTGGTTTGTGCTTGCATATAGTATCTTTTCTACCCCTATGCTTTAAATTTATGTTGTCTTCAATGCTGAAATGGGTCTCTGGTATAGTTGTTTATTTGTCCCCCCTCCCCTTTATCTATTTAGCCACTATGTTGTTGTTGTTGTTGTTTGAGATTTATTTATTTATTTGAGAAAGATAGAGAGAGTGGGAGCAGGCTGAGGGACAGAAGGAGAGGGAAAGAATCTCAAGCAGACTCCTCATTGAGCTTAGAGTCCAAAATGGTGCCCTATCTCGGGGACCCTGAGTTCATGACCTAAGCCAAAATCAAGAGTTGAACACAATCCACTGAGCCACCCAGGCACCCCAAGCCATTATGCCTTTTATTGGAGAATTCAATCATTTTTATTTAGAGTAGTTTGGGTAGGCAAGGCTTTATTAACACTATTTTGTAATTGTTTTCTGGCTATTTTATAGTTCCCTTGTTTCATTTTGACTCTCTTAATGCCTTCTTTCGTGAGCTGATGACTTTCTTGGTGTTAGTGATATGCTCTCTCTTCTTTATCTGTTGTGAATCTACTATAGTCTTTTGTTTTGTGGTTACCATGAGGTTTACATAAAACTGTGTTGGCACTCATTTAAGATACATTGGGCCTTGGACATAGTAGATATTTAATATAGTTTCTATTTTATTTACCAGTTAGCTTTTTCTTTTTTCTTAAGAAACAAAAATGATTCTCAAAATTATTTTAAGAATAATTTTTAAGTGAATCCTCTTTATCCAATTATAATATGATAGTCATTACATGAGGTAAGAACTTACATAGGAGAAATGACTCTAAGAAAATGTGTAAATATATCCATCAAAACTTATCTCAGTAAGAATTGCATTTATATGCATTTTATGAAGTTCCTGATAAAATTTCTTAACCAAATACTTGTTTATTTTTGTCATGGTATGTAATGAGATATCTAGAGATAAGCCTTTTATGACTGGTGGGGCAGAAACATGGTGGTATTAAAGAGCCCAACATTTTATTCTATTCTATCCCATTCTATTTTATTATTTTATTTTTATTTATTACTTTTTTTAAGAACCAAGCATTTTAAATTATCACTTGGACATAATAATATCTTAAGGATGTATCCTATCCATTTGGTTTTAAGATGGATGCTGTATCCAGGTCATTCTGTTTTCCAGCCTGAATGAAAACATCATACCAAGGAAAAAATGTATGGCTTATAATAAGTGAAGCACAACTTAAGCTCTGCTATGACTCATTTAACTGGTCATACCTGGCTGCAAAAGGATGGAACTGATAATTGGCCCCAATTGTAATTCATGCAGCATCAAACAGTCTAATGATAATCAAAAAGGGAAGTATAATTTTAGGAGAATCAAATAGAAGAAACTTCCACAAATACATAATTAGTACCAACTATTTAAAAGGCATGAATTTGTGTTCTTGGGTAAGTATTATGTTATTTAAAATTCACCTTAAGTGGTAGGTGTTAATTTCATATTTTTACTTTGTTAGAAAACTTATGGATAAAACAGCATAAGTAATTTGCATATGAACACTTAGCAAAATTTGGATTTGAATTCTAGTCTTCTGGATCTAAAACCTTCGTGATTATACACAGAAATGTATCTTTTATTTTGTCACCTTATGAGAAAAATAAAAGTGAAAGAAAAAGAGAGTTGGATTGTGAAGAAATTCTTTGGCATTGGTTAACAGAATTTTTTTGAACACCACAAACTTCTGCAACAACCTTGACATTGAGTTTATACAAATGTGAAGAATCAGATGATGCCTCTATAGAACAGTATCCCAAAGGCAGTATAAAATCCCAAAGGCAATATAAAATCTTTACCCATTAAGTTCAACTCCAGTGTTCTGCAAAAATTTTGCCCCTAAAGTAGATTCCAATGAACAAGAATGATTTAGTCAGCAAGGACAATGTAACACTGATGCTACAACCATTCCTCAAAACTATGCACAATTGCACATTATTATTTTCCTGTACCCAGCTTTCAACATAAGTCTTAAGAGCCTGTATGTCAGCATAATGTAAGTACTGCATCACTAGTCTAGTTACAAATTTTCTTCATAGAGAAATAAATAGTATTTATCTTTCCTGTTATTTCTGACCCTTCTGTGTTTGACCTCTATATTGCATTTTGTTCTAAAGGACTCAGACTTTGAAAGGGTGTGTATATTTGACAACAGTGGACTAATCTAGCGTTTCCTTTTCCCTTTTAATCATAATCTTCAATCAAATAAACATAGCATTTTATTTCATGACTATACGTTAGGTTGTATCTTATATTTTGTGGTTTATATACATTATAGAATATATATGTGGTTTATTCAATTAATTTTAAGTAATTATTTCATTTCTTCATCTTTTCATAGACTACAAGTGAAGTTTATTCCATATTACAACTTAATTATATTTGGCACCTTTAAAACTTTTACTTCATGTTTAAGTTAACCTTAAAGACTATCTTCCCATTATTTTATCGATAGTCCTAATACATACTTTCTATCTTTATTCTCTGCTTTAATACAGATATTTTTCATTGTGTAACTTTTTACCTGTTGAGCTCATGTAATGATTTAGAGAAAAGAATGCAAACCTAAAGCTAGGAAATTTGGGTTAATATCCCAGTGTCATTTAATAGTTGAGTATCCTAAGGAAAAATAGCTTAAAGTTTTAATGTTTTAGTTTTCTTCCCTGAAATATGAGGATAAGAATGCCATTATTGTCTCCGGATGTTTCAAGAATCAAATGTGTATCAAATTCATATATACTGAAAAAGTGTAACTCTCTATATACAACATTATTTTAGGATTTACATTTCATCTTATCAGATACAATATTTGCCCTATAATCCAAGAATTATGAAGATTAATACAATGAAGTTTATACCTCATATTGACAGAGGAAACTTTTGAACTTTCTCTAGAAGTATTTTAGATACAACTGATGGTTATAGATTTTTTTTTTTACTAGTATTTCAATTTAGACAAATAATATCTTAAGAAATCAATTATCCTTTTATTGTCCTTGATGAAAATTCTATTCAAATTAAATGTATTTAAATCTTATTAAGTATAGTTTTTGAAATAAAAAGAATCCTTCTCCTTGAGGACTTTCTTGGAAAAGATAGAATAATCACAATGAGACAATTGCCATAATGAAGGGAGAGAGAAAACACAGGAATACAGATGGTAGATGATTGATGGTTAAGTTAATGCCAAGATAGTGTGAAATTAAAAATAAAGGGACAATCATATCAGAGTTGACTAAGTAGAAACTTTCTCTCATAATGGCACTTGAGCTTATTTTGGAAATTTTTTAAAGCAAATGACAAAATTTTTTTACTTGAGAAATTGCTGGAAGTGATTGCATTACTCATCCCTAAGAATTGTAATAGAACATGGGCCAGAAGATGAGGCATCACAAATAAGGTGGTATAGTAAATTTGGAGAAGATTCAAAGTAGCATCATAAAGATGATAACAATTTTAAATATAAGTACTATGGTAAAGCACCAAAAGTTTAAATGTGACCATACTGTAATATTTTTGTTCATGTAGCTGGAATGGATCCCTTTAATTAGTTTAAAAAAAGAAAAAAAGCAACAAATGGGGGCGCCTGAGTGGCTCAGTGGCTTAAAGCCTCTGCCTTCAGCTTAAGTCATGGTCTCAGGGTCCTGGGATCCAGCCCCACATCAGGATCTCTGCTCAGCTGGGGGACTGCTTCCCTTCCTCTCTCTGCCTGCCTCTCTGCCTACTTGTGATCTCTGTTTATCAAATAAATAAATAATCTTTCTAAAAAAAAGCGGAACACTTCGAAGCTTGATACATATTGGAATGGTTACTCAATATAAAGATTTTCCATATTATTTGGATACTCTTATAGTTTCATTAAATAATATCTTCCTTTTTAAAAATTGTTGACATCACTGTTTCCCTTTTGAAAATTTTGAGAAAAATTGTATTATATCTACTTTGCAAAATGGACCAAACAGATCAACAGTTTAAGTTAAATAAGTTGTTGGCAGACCTTCCAGAATAGTTGGTAATCATGTAGATGTTTGTAAGTCTTGCAGAGTTTAATACTTTTTAAGATAAAATTTAAATGTATTAGTCATTTGGTGATTTCACCTTCCTAGAATGGAAAATGTATTAAATCCTTGTTTTGTTTTATAATAGATGTAACAGAATCATTTTCCTTTTAGCTTGAAGTCTAAGTTTTAAGCAAGGAAAATAAAGAGCAGAGATTTGGAACTTATCTAATTTTTTATTTCCCTTTGCTTTATTTTTCTACATTGTTTTTATTTGAAATTACACCTAAAATAATCCCCTCAACTTAGAATGCCTGTCCTTAATTCATCTCCCAAACTCTTTTTTATCATCTTAAAATATTTATGAGAATATCATCTCCTTTCTTCATCTTTCCTTGGTATTCTTCAGATGGAATTTACCAGTGTTCCTTCTGGGATATCTCCAAACTTTATTCAAGCTTAACAGTAAGAGTGACTAATTTTGTCATTGAAATATTCTCAATACTTCAATAAGTGCCCTTCTGTCATCCATATTAGTGTGTATAGGTATAAACACACCTATATATATACTTATATAGGTCTAGCAAGATGAATTCATGTATACCTATACACACACCTATATATATACCTATATATACCTATATACACTATACCTGAGTGATATAGATACAATTTCAGCTATGCTTTCATTCTTTACTCATGCTTTGCATAGCTTCACCTCTTTGTTAATCCATGGTATTTACCCCATATTCACAAGCTTGGGGTAGGCTGTCATGAGTTTAACTATATAATTTTTCAAGAAGCTGAGAATTTTGTCTTATCTTTTTTGAACATTTCCTTCCATTCATTTCATCTTTCTTATGTTTTCAATTATGCATATCACTTATCCATCCTCCTTAGCAACAAAAATACAATATGACTCATTAAAACTCAAAACTATCACCTTCAATTTGTTTACCTTTCAAATTACCATTCTACCTTTTACTAGTATCCCATCAGAAAACATCTTAAAGATAAGACTCAGGTAATAATTTTAGATTATTTTTTTTTCTCTTTCAAAGATTCTATTTATTTATTTAACAAAGATCACAAGTAGGCAGAGAGGCAGGCAGAGAGAGAGAAGAGGAAGAATGTTCCCCGCAGAGCAGAAAGCCTGATGCGGGGCTCGATCCCAGGACCCCAGGATCATGACCTGAGCTGAAGGCAGAGCCTTTAATCCACTGAGCCGCCCAGGCGCCCCCATTTCAAATTCTTTATGACTAATTGTATCAATCAAGATAATGGAATGTTTCTCCATAAACTTACCCTGACGCCCTGGCTAATATACCAGTAACCTTTAGATCATGTGCCCATGGCAACAAAAAAAGTAGCAGAAACAATAGAGTGATTTTCAGTAGTAATTAAATATATTAGTCAAAGTATATTATCTTATTTTTTTTACATTTCATCACTAACATTAGTGACCTGAATCATCCATCTATAAATTACAGAGAAGAGTAGACTCTGTGCCTGGGAGAAGAGAACTGTATATCGGTGAGCAATAGTAACATTTAACACAAATATTCTTTCTTCTTTTGTTTATAGACCTTCATATCTGTCTCAGTACTGTTATTTATTATTATTTTTTCCCTTCATAGTTCTTTCAGACCTCACGTCCTTTACTTTCTATTCAGTATTTGACAAGTTTGATTATTTCTTAATTTCTTTTTTTCTTCTATGGCTTCGGATTTCTCTGTCCTGCTCTTTCTTTTGTGATCCTTTTTAAATTCTTAATTGGTATTTTTTTTTTTATTCCACTATCTTATGTGCATCATGCTCAGGTTTCTAGTTCTTACAACTCTTTTATTCTTTCCTATGAAATATCATGTACTTACATGATTTTACTATTTGTATATATATATATATACCTCTCATTTGTACACATTCAGTTCTATTCTCTTGACTCCTCATTTCATATTTCTTACATTAAATAATTTTTAATATAGATGCATACAGGGAACTCAACTATACCCAAATTCAACCCAATTAATTCACCCAAACTCAGTTCCCTTTCAGAGTTTCCTTTGCTTTCATTAACATCTTAATGATTATCTAAAGATGCATCTAGGCCATGATGTAATCCCTCCTTTCACATTTTCCCCTTCAGTATCCAAATACAATATTCACTTAATAGGCAGTTATTTATCTCCTACTGTGAGGAAGAAAATTATGCTAGATATGTCAAATACATAAATGAGTAATACATGATTTTTGTCTTTGAGTTGTTAATGACCTACTTGGAAAGGTAGATTAAATATTAAGGCATTGAAAAATACAATATGATATGTTCTACAAATATGAAACGTAGTTTCTGATGAGAATTCAGAGGTGAGAAAGTATATTGAATCTAGCCCCCAAACCATTTTAGAAACTAGTATACTTCTTGTCGGTTTGCTAGGACTGCAATAACAAAATATCATGGACTAATTGGCTTAAATAACAGAAATGAAATTTTCCCACTACTAGAGGCTAAAAGTCCAAGATGAAGGGTTTCATCATATTTGGTTTCTTATGAAGCTTCTCTCTTTGGCCTGTTGATGGTCACTTTACCCTGTGTTCCTATATGGTTTTTCCTGTGTACACATATGCTCCTGGTGTCTCTCTGTATCCAAATATACTTTTCTAATAAAGACACCAGTCAGATTGGATTTAGACCCACCTTAATGGCCTCATTTGAACTGAATCACTTTCTTCAAGGCTCTATCTCCAAATACAGTTATATTCTGAGATACTTGGGTCTAGGGCTTCAAAATACTAATTTTGGAGGGACATAATTCAGCCCATAGTAATGTCTATATAGGTTATGCTAAATTTTAGAACTTTTAAGTGATCTTATATGCTCATACTTTACCTTCTAGAATGGCCTACTTACATCATAATAAGTAATTGATTGAAATAATGAATGCTTATATACCAGAAATTTTAAAAGAAATCATCTTATAAGGCTCTCTACATTAATAACATTAACTTTATATGGCTTTTATTTTACTTAATTATCTTAAAAGAGAGATCATTTGCTTTACTATAAATATTATCTAATAGTTGTGAATCTCTTTAATATATAAAGATGTGCAACAAAAATGATTAAATCTGAATTTATCTTCTTGATGTTCAGGCAGGTCCTGGATGAATTCCATAAATAGCCGAATAATCTGTGTGCAGATAATGGAAATCCACAAGAGGCTTTTTAGACTAAATCCCAGAATAGTAGAGATTTTCCAAATGACATAGCTTTGGATTTTAAAACTTATGTAGGGGCTTATCATAGCTTCTGTTGTTCCTTCTGCATTTTATGTTGGTATATTAAGTGACGAATAGATGAGAGATGCTGCCATTTTATGAATTTCAGAGATTCATATGTGCTATTGGACTTTATGGTTACGTACACATATTTTTTTGTAACAAGATTTTCAAGTTATTTCTGTTAGTAAACTAAAATATAAATATTCATGTGGGTATATTTTAATTATAAGTGGTATTAAATTATAGAGCCACATTGAAAATCACTTTGTCTTCTAGTTATATAAGCAGGAAATATGTATCAAACATGTCAGTAAAGTTAGCATTTAGTGAACAGTTTGTATGTACAAAACACTGTTCCAAGTTCTTTTTTTTTTAAGGTTTTATTGTTTGTTTATTTATTTATTTGACAGAGAGAGTGAGAGAACACAAAAAGGGGAAACAGGAGTCAGAGGAGAAACAGACTCTATGCAAGCACAAAGCTTCCATGTGGGACTCTATCCCAAGACCCCGGGATCATGACCTAAGACAAAGGCAGATGCTTAATCAACTGAGTCACCCAGGCGCCCCCAAGTTCTTTACAAATATTATATATTTTATTTTTCCAGTGATAAGATGAAATAGATATTATTATTATTATTACCATTATTAATTTTTACTATATTTACTGAGATTCTTTTTTTTTTTTAAAGATTTTATTTATTTATTTGACAGAGATCACAAGTAGGCAGAGAGGCAGGCAGAGAGACAGAGGAAGCAGGCTCCCCGCAGAGCAGAGCAGAGAGCCTGATGTGGGGTTCGATCCCAGGACCCTGGGATCATGACCTGAGCCAAAGGCAGAGGCTTTAACCCACTGAGCCACACAGGCACCCCTTTACTGAGATTCTTAATGGTTTTTTCTGAGCATTCATAGTTCATAAGCTGAAAAACTAAGACTCATTTCTAGAGTTTTCTCTCTTAAGCACCGAATACTCAGTTGTTACAAACACCCTCTGTTTTCATGAAGCTCACTACCTGATTTTTAAAGACAGGGTTTGGAAAGAATTTAACTGAGGGTAGGTCTTAGAACATTATGATGTAGCATTAGCTTAGACATGTCACAGCTTGAAGTAGGAATCCATAAACTCCAGGCCAACCTTTTCTGGCAAAACCAAATCAAATGTATAGATTCTACAAAGGAATGCTGATTAGAACTCGTAATACCCAGAACATGTTTGGCATATACACGTGATTTTTCTATTGATTGTATTCTCTACCTCAAAGCAGTGTGCACCATGTTTTCCTGGCTAGTAGGAGAAGAATAAATGAAACAAGATGGGATTGGGAGGGAGACAAACCATAAGTGACTCTTAATCTCACAAAACAAACTGAGGGTTGCTGGGGGGAGGGGGTTTGGGAGAAGGGGGTGGGATTATGGACATTGGGGAGGGTATGTGCTTTGGTGAGTGCTGTGAAGTGTGTAAACCTGGTGATTCACAGACCTGTACCCCTGGGGATAAAAATATATGTTTATAAAAAAAATTTTTTTAAAAAAGAGAGAGAGAAAAAGAGAGAGAGAGAGAAGATTCTTGCTCATATAAAACCCTCCAAAGTCTCAATTCTGGAAGGAAAGAAATGAAAGGGAGGGAAGGAGTAAGATCTCTATTGTTATTAAAACAGTGCTCTGGATCTGTCATCTGCCACAGACTGAATATTGTTCCCGCAAGATTCATAGGTTGGAAACTAATCCCTCAGGTGATGGTATTAGGAGGTGTGGCTTTTGGGAGGTGGTCAGGTCATAATAGCAAAGTCCTCATGAATGGGAGTCGTGACCTCCTATAAGAGACACCAGAAACATCTTCTGCCATGTGAGGATGCAGAGGAAAAGGTGATGATGCATGAACCAGGAGATAGGCAAGCTCTCACACAGACACTGACTTTGCTAGCATCATGATCTTGGATTTGCCAGCCTCCAGAGCCATGAAAATAAATTTCTGTTGTTTATTAGCCACTTGGTTTATAGTATTTTGTTAGAGCAATGGGTTAAGGCATCCTACTGATGTGTTACTCCAATGCTCTTTCAACACTCCTCCCCCCAAAATTTTTTCTTATTTAGAAGTAGCTACATACATGTATGTGCGTATGTACATTTCCAAAAGTAGTGTTTTTTCTCCTTTTTAATTATGTTATCTTGGTCATCATAAAAAATAGTGTTTTCAACTGAAGTATGCTATTCACCTTTTCTTTCCTTTGCTAATTAAGATCTGATTTCTCATCTTGTTGTAGCCAATGCCTACAAAGCATGTGTAGGTACACAAACTCTCTGCCCTTGTATGCTGTCCCTCCCATAGGAGATGATGTGACACCCATACAGCCATGGCTCTGGACCCGCCTCCTGTGAATGCTGGCGCCATACTGTGCAGAAACTATTCCCTCTGGAATGCCCACATCACAGATGAAACCCAGCTGTGCTTAATGCTCTGTGTTCTCTGATGAAGCAAGAGAGGGTCATCTACCTACACATACCTGCTGGCATGGCTCACCCTGAATCTCAGTCCAAATAATGCTGCTTTGTACTCCCAATGCATTACAGAGATTTTGTGACAAGAGACTTCACTTTTTGCAAGGAGATCTCTTCTTCTGGAGAAGTACAAATCCCTGGTGATGAGGTGGGACCTTGGCCACATTCAGAGAGTTTGTTCTTTCTCTCTATGGTATTGCCTTCAGAGCAACCATAGCTACCTTGTAGTGTTTCATCCTGGAATGAGTTTCTTCTTAGGGAATTTCTCATCTTGTGCAAATTGCATCATTTGCAATTTATTCCACCAATCCTACAGATTTGATGTGGGATGACTAAATTCTAGGTAAACACAGCTTGGAGCAAAAATGGGAATTTTTTATAATCACCCCTGGGCCCACCAGATGATTTTCATGTTTTATTAAAGCATTCATGACAAAACTACTTACATTGTTCTTTCTCTTTCTGAGTATACCAAAATCCTAAAAAGATGCTCCCTATTGTTCTATATTCTATGCTATTATTTTTATCATTTGTTTCATGCATCCAAATTTTAGATTTGAACAATTTCAAAAAATCAGACTTTAAAACATATTTACATATTAAAATTGACATTCTAATAATTAAAAAATCATTTGAGCAACAAAAAATCGGTACTCTGGTTAAACCTAATTTTATAGCCTGTAAGACACCTTGGACCAATTTGGTTGTGAAAGTATATCTTATTCTTGTTTTTTTGTTTCTTATAACAGCTATCCCTGAAGAGATTAAATAGAGTACACTCTATAAATGTTTGATTGTTTACATAATTAAAGTATAGAAAACCTGTAGTTGTCCTATAATGTTTCTCTAAATGATAGCAAAACATGATACCACATTACTATTTAATTGAACAATCAAGATAAGATTTACAATATTTTGTATCTTAACTCATATTTTTTAAAAAATTTTATTTATTTGACAGAAGGAGATCACAAATAGGCAGAGAGGCAGGCAGAGAGAGAGAGGAAGAAGCAGGCTCCCTGCTAAGCAGAGAGCCCGATGTGGGGCTCGATCCCAGGACCCTGGGGTCTTAACCTGAGCTGAAGACAAAGGCTTTAAGCCACTGAGCCACCCAGGCACCCTTAACTCACATTTTTTTTAAAACAATAATTTTGTGCCTTATTTAAGCAAAAATAAAAATTTCAAAAAGCCCAGGAAGAGAGAATACATAGAATTCCTTCTAAGGCTACTGTAATTATTAATTAGATACCGGTTTATATTTAAAACCATGATTCAAACAAATTTTGTATGGCATTCCATAAAATCTCTCAAAATTAAAATTGTTTAGTTCTACCTCATAGGATAAACTGGCTGATGTTTTGGAGAATGGCTTTAAATCTGTCATTTTTCAATCTCTGTTCTCTTATTTCACATCTTTTTTTGCTTTCCCTTGCTATGCTCCCATTCATCACAGACACCACAGCTGTAACAGCAAGCACTATCCTTCACTCTTAAATCATTGGCTGTCTCTGCCACTGTCACGGCCAGTCTTTGAAACAGGAAAAAGAAAACCCAGAACAGCAGTTACAATAGCACAAGCATCATAAATGTTCCCCATGGGGCTCCTGGGTGGCTCAATGGGTTAAGTCTCTGCCTTCTCCTCAGGTCATGATCTCAGGGTCCTGGAATCAAACTCTCTGTTCAGCAGGGAGACTTCGTCCCCCTCTCTCTGCCTACTTGTGATCTCTCTCTCTCTCTCTGTCAAATAAATAAATAAATAAATAAATAAATAAATAAATAAATACAATCTTTAAAAAAAAAATCTTCCCCGGGACTCCCATCTCACAATACATTAGTGCCAGACATAGGCACAGATCTCCTTGCACTACTGACTAGCAAACCATGCTAGCACTGTAACTGTGGAGTAGGTGACAGTCACCCAGCACATCTTCCCATTCAAGAGTGTGAGAGATTTAGAGTTCATGGCCTTCTGAATGTAAATAAATTAGCAATATCCTTTCTAAAGTAGGTCATTTGAACCAGATCATTTTGGCAAAATTGGTTAGAAAAGCCTTTAATTATTTCAAGTTTGAGTTTAAATATGACACAGAATAGTGGTTTTTGTACAAAGAAAAATATTCTTCCCAGGTCACCATTCTATCACTTATCATATGTGTCATTGGTGTCTGAAAGAATTAACCAAAAGAAGACAAATGATGGAGCCCATCTCTCACTAATAATCTAAATACTAATGTGCTTATGACTTCTTTCATTTATTCATCAAATATTGATTATATGATAACCCTAAACATAAGAGCATTTAATGACTATTTGATGAATGAATGAAAAATCCATAGCCATATAAATGAAAGATACAAAAACTGACATAATTTTTAAGGTTCTGGAAGCTTAAATTTTATTACAGGAAATGAGACATATCCATAAAAAGTTTCAGGATAAGATAAAAAGCCACAAAATCCAAAGTGTCTGGTAACAACCAAATGATCAAATTTTAGTTATTTACATCTATAAAAAGATATAGATACAGAATCTCTGTATGTGTATGTGTATATATCATACACATATGTGTATGATATATATTTATGATGTCTATATGACATATATTTATATTATATCTGTTTATATGGCATTGATAATATATATTATCAATGATTTCTTATGGTTTTATTTTGTTTTTACTTGTTGCAACAAAGAAGAAAGTACACCATGGAAAGCTAGAGTAGGTCTGCAATAGGGAAAAAAGAGAGGACTTACAGGATTTGGCTATTGTAAGAGATTTGGGGGGGGAGATACAGGGAAGTGGGTTTTGCTCTAAATTGTAAGTTCTGAGAAAATGAAGATAATTCTATCATTTGGCACATTAAGAGATCCTATCTAGAGGGTGGGAGGAATCAAATAAGTCTATAGCTATCATAGCAAAGAAGCAGCAAGTCACACATAATAGCCAGAATAGAAGAATGTTTGATCATTTTTGTGGTTTGGTAAGTGTTCTTTTTTCTTTTTTCTCCTAACTTCATAAATCATTGAAAAATGCACATGTTTTAATGTTGATACATCTTGATCCTAGAGAGGCCCCATCAATGGTGTTCTATGAAACTGGTTAGGTTCTGCAGAATGCCCTGATTTAGTTGTGACTAGCTAACTCCTAGCAACACCTAACTGACAATACCAGAACAGTTCTTTGTTGTCAGAAATTGCTTTCTCTTTTTTGAAAATGCATCAATGTCCTGGCAATTTAGGAGGTATTCACACAATGGAAAAATTAAATAAAACCAACAAAATGGTAAATGAAAAAAAAAAGTAGGAACAAAGATAAAAAGAATTCCTACTATATGACTTCATGTATATAAAATTAAGAAGCAGACACTCAAATACATGGTATTGAAAGTCAGGCTAATGATTACTTTTGGAAAAAAAATTGTGATCTGGGAAGAAAACGAGGCTTCTGGGAAGAAAAATGACTTCTGGTTTATTTTTTGACCTGGGTATTGGGTATACCGGTGTGTTTGCTTTGTGATCATTGATTTGTGCACTTTGGGTTGGTCCACTTTTCCGTATTTATATTAACGTTTCAAGTAAAGATAATAAATAAAAATTAATTAAAAATAAAAAATAAACTCAACTGAATGTGAAAACTCACAAGTAAAAGTTAAATATTTAAGCTGCTCAGAGGACATTTACATGAAATTAATTTTAATGTTCAATGGAATTGAGGTGGAGTATGCAGAGGACATAACCAGGACCCACCAGTAGAAGGGATATTTAGGAACCCCCTCATCTCCAAGAACACAGAGCTGGGAACTGAAAGGATCACACCTGTGTTGTCCATGATGCTAGACATTAAAGAGAGGGCTCTGTCTCTTGAGGGAATGGAAGAAAACGGCAGAAAAGGAGAGCAGGGATGCCACAATCTGTCTACTTTGGAAAGAGATGAGACTTCAGAGCATGTGATTGTCGACGTGACATATTTCCCAAGTCATATGTCTGTGGAGATAGATTGGTGAAAGATTAAAGAACACATGTGACAGAAAGAACCAGAAACTCAAATCACAGGCATGGCTGAGCTGACTTTACCATGGCTGCTAAAACAGAGGTCTTTTTCCTCTGGGACAAGCCACTGCCCACCTCAAGAGGCAGAATCACAAGCCAAGCTGTTAGTCATGACACCTGTTGGAGTAAAGCAAGATGCTGGGGATCCAGCAGAAAGTGACAGTGAAGAACAGGAGGAAATATACAAAATACTGGCATTCCACTATTTGCTTCTATTCAAAAATACAGTGACAAAATAACAAAATAGGTAACAATAACAAAATAACAAAAATAAATAAAATAACAAAATAGATAAGTGAGTATCATTTTTGCTTTATTTTTCTTTTTGCCTAAATTATTGTATTCTTCTGGGTTCCTCAGGTTCTGAGTAGCATTATAATATTTTAGTTAAATTTGGACTTTGTTTCCAAGTGACTGAGTTCAAATATTTGCTCCATTCTAAGTTTCATCATCTGTAAATGAGAAGAATTAGGAAAATATCAGGACATTTGTCATAGATTTCTTTATGAGAACTAAAAATAGATACCAATAATAGTTTAGCCCTTCTAGGATTTTTATAAGAATTATAAGTGATAATACATGTAAAACACTAGAAAACTTAGAACTTACTCATTTCAGGACTAAGTAATATTTACTATTATTTTTATTTTTATCATCATCATTTTAATCATCTTCTGGATTACCATTTTACTAACTCTAGCCTTTATTTTATGCCACCAGGCTTTCCTTTAAACTGATACCAAAGTAATAATTTAGAAAGGCAATTTGGGTCACATTATGTGCCAGTTTATAATTATCCAGGAATCCTTAATTGGCCTGCAAAATAACGATGTGCTTATGTGTTTTATGAGGCCATTCATGATTTATCTTCTGAGCATCTCTTCAGATTCATACCTTACCTCTTGCAACATGCATCTTCAAAGTTAGCCACAGCAAACTCATTAGCTGCCCACTAAAACCACTTAATTTCATATTCCCTTTGAGCCCAAGACAATACTGCAAGCTGCCTGGAAAGATCTCCCTCCCTCAGCTGCTGGACCTTCACTCCCCATCTAAGATGCTCCTGGAGTATCAGTTCTCAGGAAGCTTTGTAATTTATTACTTTGCTTCTTTGGCATATAAGTTTGTGTGCCCCAGACTTAAATAGCATCGTCTGCATAGAATTCTGATGTAGTTTTTTTTTTTTTTCTGATGTAGTTTTTAAAATACAATACTATATTGGCCTTTTCATTTGTCTCTACTTAGGAGATTTTAATGTATATTTAATGGTCACATAAAGGACGAGAGGAATACACAAATAACTACCATATATACGTGAAGAAGTCAAGTTTTACAGAACTTCAAATCTCTTTGAAATTCTCCAAATCTGTTGTGGGGGAAAAAAAACCACAAAGAGTACATTATGTAATTTTGGAATGACTTTTTATATCAGCTCAAAATTTTTTTTTGGGGGGGGGTCCTTTTATGAGTAAGAATGTCATCTATTGAATAAGTCTGGATGCCAAGAACTCTTCCTGTATTTACAGACACTTAAGCTTACAACAATGCCTGCTATAATATTGTCTCTATTTTATAAGTGAGTAAACTGAGCCTGACAAAATGAAACACTGGGCTGGATTCAAATATAAGGCTTCCGGAGACCAAAGTTTATATTGTTTTATGGCAACTGTTCCATCTCACAAGAATACCTGAGTTTTGCTAAACATATGATAATATTTTCCCATTTAATCGCGATGCAAACACTATTTAGTTCAAACTGCTAAAGTTTATTGGCTTTGCTTATTTACTTTAGCATATTCTCTCAAGGAAAATGAGGGAATCTGCTTGTATATAGGAAGAAAAAAATAAATATGTTTTTAAAAAATTAGTATGATTTTTACAGAATAAAAAAAATTAATAGATGTTTTTCTGGTATCTGGGTGGCTTAGTCGGTTGGCCTTTCAAGTATTGCTTTCAGCTTGGGTCATGGTCTTGGAAAGATGGGATTGAGCCTTGTGTTGGACTCCATGCTCAGTGTGGAGACTGCTTGAAATTCTCTTTTTCCTTCTGCCCCTACCACCAATCTCTCTCTCTCAAATAAATATATTTAAAAAAAAATGTTCTTCTGTGTCAGAAATTCTCTAAACCAATTCTTTAATTTCCTACCAAGTGGTTATATAGCTGTGGGAAAATCACTTAATTCTCTAGGACACAGTTTGTTTGTTTGTTTGTTTTCTTATAAGGATAATAAAAGATATCACAGTGTTTTATTGTTCTTTGGATCCATCAGCTCTGATCTGTCATTCAATGTCATCTGTCTTGTAAATATTAAAGTTATTACATTATCATGTCTATTTTCACAGTTAATTAAATTACCTCTTACTATCTACATTATAATATCCTAAAATTTATTTTGTATCCCCAAAAGAGATATAAAACAATTTGTATGTAATAATTTAATTATGTGATCATTTGAGACATATTTCAAAGTGCCAAGATAAATGGTCATCCTATTAATTTTATTTTCCTTCCATATTCTGCATAAAAATAAATGTGATTTATAAATAAAAAAGTCTTTAACTTTTTGTTGAATTTCATAACTGTGAAAGGGAATTTTATTTTGTGCATGCATCAAGCAGACCAGCAAGTTGTGTTTAATTATTTGGTCATAGATGAATTCAGTAACTGTAAGTTGGTATTTGTTGGAAAATTTTATTTTTAAATACACACAAAATGAAAAATTGAATGAAACAGTTCATTTAAAGTTGCTGCATTGAAAGGTGCCTGGGTGGCTCAGTGGGTTAAGCCCGCCTTCGGCTCAGGTCATGTTGTCAGGGTCCTGTGATGGAGCTCTGCATCAGACTCTCTGCTCAGCAGGGAGCCTGCTTCCCCCTTTCTCCCTCTGCCTTCCTCTCTGCCTACTTATGATCTTTCTCTGTTTGTCAAATAAACAAATAAAATCTTTAAAGAATTAAAAAAAATAAAATTGGTGCATTATATTTTGTAACTTCATTAATCTTTAAGATTGTATAATAAACAAGATATAAAATAGTATACATTTAAAGAGAACTGGAAGCATCTGCTCAAATTATTTTTTACACCTATGCAAAATTTTAACTGAATATAGATAATTAGACTGTGATATATCCTGAATTAATTGTCTTTTTAAGTCTTATTAAAATATAATTACATTCTTTTGCTCTTTGGCCATAACTTTCATACACAGGACAGATGTTTTGGATTTCTTATTAATAATGTTTTTATAATATGAAAGCAACAAAATGTCATACATTTATTTGTGTTTGTGAAAATAAATGGAATTTTGTTCCAAAAAGTACGTGTGTGCATATATATATATGTGTATATGTGTGTGTGTGCACATGTATGTATATATACACATGCATACCTATATGTATGTATGTATGTATGCATAAAACTTATTTGCTTCTTTGAGCTGTATGATACTTGACTCATCAGATATTTCTTTAAATACATCTCATGTCTGGTTGATATCATGAACATTCATCCATCTGCCATTCATTGTCTGAGGTTCTGTTTTATGGAATTTCAGACTATAAGAGCAAAACAGTGAACAGTAGGATGAACTACAAATAAAGTTATAAATATGAACAAGATCTTGTGAGGCAGTTGGGCCAGTTGCTTTCCTGCTTTTCACAATCATGTTAGAGTCTTTTAAAGCTCTGTTGTCACGTGAAAGGTAAAAAGACTTAGAAACAGACCTTAGAAGAATGTAGTAGAATACCTTCTTGAATTCCTTGTTTTACTGAAATAAGTAATTTTTAACCATTAAATGTTAGCATTTACCTTAAAATCTCATCTTGAGAATCAGGTATGAAGAATGTGTAAACAGATCCCCATTGGTTAAATCTTTCTAGAAGAGAATATAGCTTCCATGTGAGATAACATAAATTTCTTAATTTTCTTTCATAATTATCTTGAAGACTACTTATTAGGGTATTTTTGCCAGGGGAGATTTTGTTTTGTTTTTTTTCTTTTTTGTTTTGTTTGCTTGTTTGTTTTTTGTATAATTGACACATGATATTACATTAGTTTCAGGTGTACAGCATAGTGATTCAACAAGTTTATACATTATGCTACCATCTGCCACCATACAAGACTATTACAGTATCATTGACTCTATCCCTTAAGTTATGCCTTTTACTTTATCATACAAATGCCTCACAAATTTCCCGAGTCTCAATGTCTGCATGTATAAAATGGGGAGACTAGTTGTGATCTCAATGATCTGTTACAAGGATTCCACATGTAAATTATGTGAATAGCTAAAATACTGGGCTCCTTAATAACAATGAGGATATTAGAATCCTTAAAAGATTAGTGAAGTGACAGTTCTTCACCATAAGAAGCAAGCAGTTAATAATCATTATGATGAGTGGATAAGGAAGAGTCACACCTGAGAAGGTTGATCACAGAGAGGCTTGGAGATTGTTAATAAAAAATGGTATCTTTAAGCAAGCAAGAAATAATATTGCTCCATGTATACAATAAAAGTAAATTGAGAATGTGTATCCTTGAAATCAGTTGACTGAAAGTGAGGCTAGGTTCCTAAGAAGAAATACTCAGCAATGTCACAGCAGGGCCACAATGGCAATGATTTCCCCAGACATTTCCCAAATGATCATGTAGCCATTTAATTAGTTAACCATATGGTATGAAAAGATATATTTGTTTTGCATTTAAAACATAGATTTTTTAAAAATTGTGATAAAATATGTATATTATAAAATATACCATTTTCGCATTTTTAGACATACAGTTCAGTGGTAATAAGATCCTTCAACAATCATCACCATCCATCTCCAGAACTTTTTCATCTTTACAAACTGAAACTCTGTACCTATTAAACACTAATTTCTCATTATCCTCTCTCCCTGTCTGCTGGCTACCACCATGATACTTTATGTCTCTATGACTTTGACTACTCTAGATAACCTCGGATGAGTGGATTCATACATCATTTGTCCTTTTGTGTCAGACTGATTTCACTTTGCATAATGTATTCAAGATTCATCCATGTTGCAGTATGTGTCAGAATTTAATTCCCTTTTAAGGATGAATAATAGTTTATGATTAGTGTATGTCAGAATATTACTGAAAATTGGGACATACCCATGGCATGCTCCTGGGCTTTCATAGAAATGTGCGGGTTCTTGTCTTGTAACATAAAATGACTATGTGATGAAAAGTAAGTATCAGCAATAATTCACGAGAAGATGGAAGTAGTACATTCATGTTTAGGCATGAACAGTCTAAAGACACACATAAATTGCATGATAAATCACGCCAAACTTTGATGTCACCACCACTCTTGCAACTCTATTTAACCCTTTGGTTGCATGGAGCTGTTTACAGCCTATTGAAGGAAGAAAAGAAGGTTAATTTTAAACCAAATATGAATAAACTAGGTAATTGGGGAAGGTAAAATTGTACTCTAATTGCCCTAAAATTATATTCAAAGGTGGTCCTGAAAGATAATGGTGAGTAGAAATCCAATCAAAAGGCAGACCATCAAGTGGTATACCCAGGGATCTTCTCATCAAAAAAGAAGTGGCCTGAGGTATTACTATATACCAATTCATAGACAACAATGAATGTCTTGGCTGGTTGTTGAGGACCCTAGAAGGACAAAGGCTGGAAGGTCCGAGAAAAAGGAATCTAGAAGAAGAGGCATGTGGATAACTTATAGAAAGGCATATGAATTATTTGGAAACACAAATGAAAACAGCACCAGAGGAAACAAATAACAAGTTGACATTTATTAGATTTTGACTTTGGCCAACCAATGCAAGGACAAGGTTAATATGAAGAGAGTAGCTGTGGTGCCAAAAATGGAAGTATTCTTGACTCTCACAATGTACATATCAGCATAGACTGATTTAGGTATTGCCCCAACCTGAGGTTTAAACTGGCAGCAGTATAGACATATATTAAGGCCTGATAAGATACCATTTATTTAGATTAGCCAGCTACTTGTTGCACACTGATTATACTGATTCTGTATGCCCTGGAGGGGCCAATAATTTGTCTTAATGGTACTCAATACATCTTCCAGGTACAAAATTCTTTCCTGTCTTCAGGGCCTCAGCTACTGCTATTAGCGGAAGACTTATAGAGTATTTTAACCACTAATACTGAACCTGATGTGACATCATATTTGACCAAGTAACCCATTTTACAGTAAAGGAGGTATATCAGGAAATACATAAGTAGGAATCTACTGATCATGTCACTTACTAGACTACCCAGGACTTTCACCCTGAGAGAATAATGGAATGGCATTTTATTTTTTTTATTTATTTTTTAATAATTTTTTATTAATGGAATGGCATTTTAAAGGAACAGCTGAGACAGCGAATTGATAATATTGTTTGAGTATAGAGCACTGTCCTTTAGGACAAATTAAATTGATAACCATTATATGATGATGCATTCCATAGATAGAATACATAGATCCAGGAACCATAGGGTAAGTTTAGGAGGGACCAGACTTACTACTACTACTACTACTACTACTACTACTACTCCTTCTTGTACTCCTTTGGGAAAATTGTGTTTCTTTTCTCTCCAACTCTAGGTTATGCAGATGTACATATTCAGCTTCCCAGTAGATAAACTTCCACAAGGGGAACCAGCTGCCATTTTGTCACCTTGCAGTCTTTTTATGCCAAGAGACCAGCATGGCAGGGGTAACTGATCCAGACCAACAGGATAAGTTACATCTACTATTACACACTGACTTGTTATTATTTATTTATTTATTATTTTATTTATTTGTTTATTATTTATTATAATAGTAATAATCTTACTACTACTACTACTACTATTATTATTATATATACTGAGGGAAGAACACAATATCTTTGGCACCCAGGTGATTACTGGGACAACTCTTTGTCCTCCCTGTTGAATTTGGTGGTAAGCTATGATCTTCTTCTTCTTTCTTCCTCTTTCTTCTTCTTCTTCTTCTTCTTCTTCTTTCTTCTCCTTCTTTCTTCTCTCTCTCCTCCTCCTCCTCCTCCTTCTTCCTTCTCTTTTTTTTTTTTTTTTTTTTTTTTTTAAATAGAGAGGAAGAGGGAGCACTGAGGCAGGAGGTGGTGAGGGGAAGAGGGAGAGAAAGAATCGAAGCAGCCTCCATGCCCATGTAGGGCTTGATCTCATAACAATGAGACCATGACCTGAGCCAAAATCAAGAGTCAGGCACTTAACCGATGGGGCCACTTAGGTGCCCCATCAGCTGTGATTTTAAAGGGATATAATGAGCCATGTTGAAACCACACAGGGATGAGAATCTAGTTCACCATGCCAGATAAGCCACTTAGTCTGTCTGAGGCATTTGTTGAGCAGGAGAGAAACCTAGGATGGCTACAAATGGTTAACAAGAAGGAAAATGATAGGTTTTCAGGTGGTCCTGATACCAGCTGCAAAGGTCGGAGTTGTAGTCATCTATAAATAGATGAATTAAGTTTCCCTAAGAAAACACACACAAAAAAAATTGGTGGCACTGTCTCCAAATGGGATAAATCTATCATAGAAAGTTCATCCAGTTGGTGCTGGGATATACTCCGTACAAGCTGCTGCACACTGCCCAGATCCTCCTCCAGCAGAGGCAAACGTTCTATTGGGAGTGTTGTCTCCTGTCTGATCAATGAATTCATTGTTAAACATGTTTCTCAGCTGAAGATAGATTTCATGCCCAAAACAATAGCTTCTACTTAGAGGCAGCCTCTGTCTGATGACTTGTCCTTTTATAGCACGAAATCGAAATCTCTTCTCTCAATCTGGAACTTTTCCGAAAAGCTCTCCCAGTTCATAGCTTTCCCAAGGGATTAGTTTAGGCTTTGGCTGAAACTGCTATTGTACTTTAACTTCTATCAAATTCTACTTCTCTTTCTTTGTTTTGTTGCTTTGTTGTTGTTTTCCCTATAAACACTGTCCAGTAAAATTCCTGCTTGCAATTTCTTGGGAAATCTGCCTCAAGGTATCTGCTACTGAGTGACAACATTTAGTGAAGAAGATGGACAAGCAAAGTTTTTACCAAAATATAATACTGAAAATTATAGCGTGAGGAGCTCTAGGGTACTGATCTGAGGATATCACTAGAGGCCCAGAGAGTCTGGGGAGCAAGTATATTATCACTTCTGCCTGGGAATTGGGGAAGGGAGTCATTAAAAACTTTACCCTTGGTATCACTAGTCCAGCGTCAGTCTATAAAATGGATGTCAGCAGCTGGAGGTCTAAGAGAGCCCTCTTTTGTGGGAATCTATACCTGGAGAACACAGACCAATCGGTTTTCTGGGGCAACAGTTAAATATATTTTAATCAAACCTCATTCCTCTGATACACATCATCACCAGGGCTAGAGACCCAAATATCTCTCCTTTAAGGATTCTGGTCATTTAAAACATTGGCATGGCAATCTGGGTTTCTTTGGAACTAAAATGAGAATGGGATTGTTGTGCTCTTTGCCACTTGGTTTTGAAATGAGGAACGGCTCTTCCTCCATCATACATTTTGGACAGCAGTTTGGTCAGTAATTCTTTTTTTAGAGAAGAAAAGCTGAACTTCTAGATTTATATTTCCATTGTAATGCTAAACACACCTCTGCATTTACACTTTTAAGTTATTATTACAGTGCTTCTTTCTTATAGCTGAACTCTGGGGAAAAGATAAATGTGTGTGATTTTGGATATGTCTTATTTGCATATCAATCTTTAATAATGGATAGAAGGGCAACTAGAAAACCCTGCAATACTCCTCTAAAATTTCAGAGATATCATTAACTCTGACCCTAAGGTGCAGGACATGTTCCTTTGAATTAGTAGCTAATGTGGAATAGAAACAAAGAAATTGGATTTGAAGAGATCAAATAGTTTTGTGGAAGTGAATAATATAGATGTATATTGCCCAAAATTAAAACTGGTGGCCATACGGTGACTTAATTTAAAATAAATAAAATTAATTACACTTAAAAATTCAGTCCTTAGTCACACTGGTCACCTCACAAATGTAATTCAGACAGCAACAGGCTATTCTTATTATAGTGTCTGAAAACAATAGAGGTTTAATAAATAATTGGTAATGAACTTATTGACTACACTTCTATTTCCAGTGCCTGATATCCTTTGTATTTTGCCTCATCCACTTTTTGTGGTTTTTTTTTTGCATTTTCTAGGAAAAGGTTGAAAAACCCCTGTTGGGTTTTCTTCTTAGATCTTTGAGAATCACAATTTCTTTGAAATCACACTATTAATCTGGAATAGAAAACTCTGAACCTCTGTGCACCAACAGGTTTTGTAAATAAGTGAATTAGGCCGTGTGGGAACTGAAAAATGGCAGAGAACTTGTCCTGAGTGATGGGGCAAACACCACTTAGCTTCAGATTTTCTCCTGAAGTAATACAAATTCTCTCTGATGACACCACTGACTTTTTTCTTATTAGTATTATTTTATAATAATGACATTCTATCAAACTTCTTTACCCTGTAAACATTTTTTTTATTTTATTAATTTATTTTCACCATAACAGCATTCATTATTTTTGCACCACACCCAGTGCTCCATGCAATTCGTGCCCTCTATAATACCCACCACCTGGTACCCCAACTTCCCACTCCCCCACCACTTCAAACCCCTCAGATTGTTTTTCAGAGTCCATAGTCTCTCATAGTTCACCTCCCCCTTTCAATTTCTCCCAACTCCCTTCTCCTCTCTAACTCCCCATGTCCTCCATGCTAATTGTTATGCTCCACAAATAAGTGAAACCATATAATTGACTCTCTCTGCCTGACTTATTTCACTCAGTATAATCTCTTATGCTTCTTATGTCTCTTATGTCCTGTCCATGCTGCTACAAAAGTTGGGTATTCATCCTTTCTGATGGAGGCATAATACTCCATCGTGTATATGGACCACATCTTCCTTATCCATTCGTCCGTTGAAGGGCATCTTGGTTCTTTTCAAAGTTTGGCGACTGTGGCCATTGCTGCTATAAACACTGGGGTACAGATGGCTCTTCTTTTCACTACATCTGTATCTTTGGGGTAAATACCCAGTAGTGCAATGGCAGGGTCATAGAGAAGTTCTATTTTTAATTTCTTGAGGAATCTCCACACCGTTTTCCAAAGTGGCTGCACCAACTTGCATTCCCACCAACAGTGTAAGAGGGTTCCCCTTTCTCCACATCCCCTCCAACACATGTTGTTTCCTGTCTTGCTAATTTTGGCCATTCTAAGTGGTGTAAGGTGATATCTCAATGTGGTTTTAATTTGAATCTCCCTGAGGGCTAGTGATGATGAACATTTTTTCATGTGTCTGATATCCATTTGTATGTCTTCATTGGAGAAGTGTCTGTTCATATCTTCTGCCTGTTTTTTTGATATGATTGTCTGTTTTGTGTGTGTTGAGTTTGAGGAGTTCTTTATAGATCCTGGATATCAACCTTTTGTCTGTACTATCATTTGCAAATATCCTCTCCCATTCCATGGGTTGCCTCTTTGTTTTCTTGACTATTTCCTTTGCTGTGCAGAAGCTTTTGATTTTGATGAAGTCCCAAAAGTTCATCTTCGCTTTTGTTTCCTTTGCCTTTGGAGACATATCTTGAAAGAAGTTGCTGTGGTGATATTGAAGAGATTACTGCCTATGTTCTCCTCTAGGATTCTGATGGATTCCTGTCTCACGTTGAGGTCTTTTATCCATTTTGAGTTTATCTTTTTGTACGGTGTAAGAGAATGGTCGATTTTCATTCTTCTACATATAGCTGCCCAGTTTTCCCCGCACCATTTATTGAAGAGACTGTCTTTTTTCCACTGTATATTTTTTCCTATTTTGTCGAAGATTATTTGTCCATAGAGTTGAGGGTCTATGTTTGGGCTCTCTACTCTGTTCCACTGGTCTATGTGTCTGTTTTTATGCCAGTGTCATGCTCTCTTGGTGATCACAGCTTTGTAGTAAAGCTTGAAATCAGGTAGCGTGATGCCCCCAGTTTTATTTTTGTTTTTCAACATTTCCTTAGCAATTCGGGGTCTCTTCTGATTCCATAAAAAATTTGGATTATTTGCTCCAGCTCTTTGAAGAATATCAGTGGAATTTTGATCGGAATGGCATTAAAAATATAGGTTGCTCTAGGCAGTATAGACATTTTAACAATGTTTATTCTTCCGATCCAAGAGCATGGAATGGTCTTCCATCTTTTTGTGTCTTCTTCAATTTCTTTCATGAGTGTTCTGTAGTTCCTCGAACACCCTGTAAACATTTTTTAAAGGTGGCATCACATTTTTTTTTTAATAATTTTAATAGTCTGTAGGAGTAGAGGTGATCAAGAAGCTACCATACTGACCACCTGTGACCCTCTTTTGAGACCATCCATCATCCCTCCCTTCTTTCAATATTTCTCCCCCTCCCTCCTCACTTCCTTTCTCTCCCCCAGTAGCTCTTCAAAAGCCAAGCACTGAGCTAGAAGCTTCAAACACAAGAGAGGAGGCCAGACACAAGGGCTGCCTTCCTGGACATTTCAGTGAAGGTGCCCCAAATTGTTAAGTATGTGTGGTGCGTGTGACAGTTGGGGAAGTGTCTGCGACCTGAGGCACTCTGGGGTGTCATTTGAGTGGCTTCTGGTGTTCAATAACCAAAGAGTAAACCAAACAGTCTTTCAGAAAAATAAACTAGTTTCATTGTCTCTTATGTATAATACACTTATGTGATGAATATTATTTCACATAAATATTTTATGTAAATGATCCCATTTATTGCTATTGTATGATTCATCAAGTGCTACCGATCATTTTAAATTTCGTTCTAGGGGATGTATACCCTTCCTGATGACATGTATAATTTTATTCAGCTCAAAGTTCCCTGTACTTCTACATTCTTACCTGTTCCCACTACTTGTCTTGATAGAATCAGTAACTATTCATGGACTGACTGATACTAGCTTTATTACAGAATAAGTTTATTCTATAATTATAGAAATTTTAAAAGAAATGGCATAGAGATACTTGCATAAATTGGGAAAGCAAAATATAATCACATCTTTAAATATTTCTTTAGTAATTTCACTTCCAGTCAACAAAATTAGGAGACATTAAGGACCTACATATTTTAGGCGACTTTCAAGTATAAGGGCTAGTCCAAATGAAGTCAATGTTTGCAATTTTTGAGGCTTTGATAGTACCATTAGACAAAATGTTCCTGTATGACTTTTTAAAATCTTTTTTTATTAACATATAATGTATTATTTGCCCCAGGGGTACCGGTCTGTGAATCATCAGACTTACACATTTCACAGCACTACCATAGCACATACCCTTCCCAATATCCATAACTCAGCCACCCTATCCTTATCTTCCTACCCCCCAGCAACCTTCAATTTCTTTCATGAGATTAAGAGTCTCATATGTTTTGTCTCCCTCTGGATCCCATCTTGTTTCATTTTTTTCCCTCCCTACCCCCCATGACCCCGACCCTGTATGACATTTTTATAAATAATCCAAGATGTATGGTCTCCAATTAATTATACATGTGCTAATACTGTTCTTTTTCATTTGCTAATGCTCTGGATCATTATGATTAAAACATGTAAAGGCTGGAAGGATGGGTTGAATTATGTAAAATATTCACATTTAATTTATAATTAAGAACTTGAAATGGGGGTGCCTGGATGGTTTAGTCATTGGGCATCTGCCTTCAGCTCCGGTCATGATCCCAGGGTCCTGGGATCGAGCCCCACATTGGGTTCCCTGCTCATGGGAGAGTCTCTTCCCCCTCTCTCTCTGCCTGCCTCTGACTACTTGTGATTTCTCTCTCTGTGTGTCAAATAAATAAATAAAATCTTTAAAAAAAAAAAGACTATATATAATGCCAATACAAATTATTAATCAGTTGAAAATAGTCAACTGTTACTTCTATGTAAGTTTGTATGTTGGCAAATAACAAATTGTATTGAGCTATTTCACTGAATTAAGCTACTTAACAACCATAATCTTGCTATTGGCATTTAATTAGATCTAACGCATGCTGTAGCCATTATGAAAATGAAGCAAAAATAATTTCCTTTTCTTTTTTTGTGATACAAATACATGTTCAGATTCACATCTCACTTCTAAAATTGGTGTACTTGAATTCCTTTTGCAGTGCTCTGTTTTGTTCAGTAGAACATATACACCAGAGTAGGCCAGTTAGGTAGTACCAGGTATGCAATATCCTAAACGGTATGAGAGTATAAATCTGCTTAAGGCTTTAATTATACTCTCTCCTGTTTTTAAGGCTTTTGTTTTTCTATTTTGATGTTAGCAAACCACATCTCACCAGAGCAGGATGCCACTGGGACCATCAGAGCCATCTTTAGCTGTCAGTGCAAACCCGTTGGCCAGATACCCTTTATTAATCTGCTAGGATTTAAAAAAAAAAAAAAAAAAAAAAAAGCTGCTAGGATTTATGGTGAGTTTTGAGATGTTTGTGTTACATTATTCTAAATTCAGCAGCTTTATCAGAATCCAGTTCAAAAACAGGAAGCATGTCTGACCTCACTTAACAATGTTTCTGACACTGAAATGTGATGAACTGACAGCACAGGAAACAGAATCCTATTTTGGCATTCGAGAAGAACAACACTTGGGGAAAAGACACTCTAGCTGCGTTTAACATTCTTTAGTTCTTTTAACTTTGAACATTTTGAATGGTACATGATCTCATGAGAGAAAAGTAATCAAAATTCTAAGAAAATTTTGGATTTTTTTTTTTTTTGAATTGTAGACACTAGTGTTAAGAACTGAAAAAGAAAGAAACCCTAATTATTCCAGGATTATATTTACAGTGCTGTATTCAGTGCTTTTTAAAATAACAGGCAGACATCTGATTGAAAGGAAAATAAATTTTGCCTTGTAAACCTCAACATTTGATGTCCAGTGAAAAGACAAAGTAGGTTAACAGCTCAGGCTTCTCTGAATGACTAATGACAATGTCAGATCTATTTTAGAAGGAGATATCGTTGTTGTTAAAGTATCTTCAGGCTCATGAGCCCTTTTATTGAATGTGTACAAAGAAAAGCAATAATCAAGGTCACCTTTCACTGTGAACACTAAACAGGGTAATGACATGGGCTATTGAAAACTTCAAACATTTTATCAAACAGGAAAAATTGAATTACTGAAAACAAAGATACCATGAAGCATCAAAAACCAGAAGAATAATTTTAAGATGCTAGACTAGCATATTTTGAACATCTAATTCTTCACCCTTTTGGTCAGGCAGACCTGTAGGAGTTGTGAGTTAATCACAAATACACTGCATATTTATCACTTGTGGAATTGGTCACTGTTTGATATTGCTAAGTAACATTTTACTCGGTTAGACTCCTCAAAAGCATGCAGTCCTGCAAGTTACCTGCTGTTTACATTACTTGTCCATTGTACAGTGAAGCCACTGATTACTGAAGATGATGATCTAATACATTGGCAAAGGGAAAAGAGGAAACAAACTTAAGAAAGAACACAAGTCATAATAACCAGCATAATAACCAAATTTGGCAGAAGAGAATCTTTGCAACAAGCTGATGAATAAGACACCTAGGTGGCTCAGTTGGTTAAGCATCTGCCTTTGGCTCAGGTCATGGTCCTGGAGTCCCAGGATCAAGTCTTGCATGGGCTCCCTGCTCAGTGGGAAGTCTGCTTTTCTCTCCCCTAAACCCCTCCTTCTCTCTCTTTTTCTTTCTCTCTAAAATAAAAAAAAATAAAAAAAATTAAAAAAAAATTTTAAAAAGCTGATAAATAGTAAAACGGAGGGCATAACCTCTTATTATATTGGCCCTTTTAAGATATAGATACTTTTCATATTAACAAAATATCCCATATTACTCCACTTTTAGACTTATACTTATCAATAGTCTTAACTGTTTTATGGACTAAACATTTTGAGAAATTTGTTTTAAAAAACTGTACTGAAAAATATATATTTACTGAAATTTAGTTAGCTATTTTTACATACATTTTGTCTAAATAAGAAATCCAGAAATATTAGAGAATAAAAAGAAATCTCTTCTTCCATTTCCATATTATCAATTGTATTTTTATCTCCTTTAATTACTTGGTATTTGTTTTGTTAGGGATATTTCCTTTTAATTTGCAGAATAAATAAGTTACTATAAAGTTTTTCTACTTCTTTAATTTTACTGTGATTTAATTTTATAAATGTTTTTCCTTTTTTTTTTTTTTTTTTCCATCATGGTAAGTGTACTCTTTAATCCCATACACTTTTTCACCTGTTTCCCACCCAATTCCCCTCTGGTAAGCATCAATTTGTTTTCTATACTTAAGAGTCATTTTCAGGGATTTGACTCTCTCTTATTTTTCCTTTGCTTATTTTGTTTCTTAAATTTCACAAATGAGTGAGATCATATGATATTTGATTTTCTCTGACTGACTTATTTCTCGACTGTAAAATATCTTTATTGAAAAATATTTTTTTCATTTTCCACATTATTCCTTCAAAAACAGTTTCTATAATTTCATTATGTAGTGTGTACCTTTGTGAAACCTAATGTGATATTATCTTTTATTTATCCTGTAATGTTGTATTTAATCTATTTTAATCTCTGTATTTCATAGTTAAAGTTTTAGCTAAATTCACAATGGATATAAACTCAGACTTCATGCTTCTTTAACAATCTTAACATTTCCCCCAGTATTTTAATCACCATTTTAAGAAATCATCATTTTGGGGAAAAAAAACCTTTCTGGAAGGCACATCTTGTTTAAAACTGTAAAATTAAATTCTCATGTTTGTAGAGGGTTAGATTTGACCCAGTAAGACACATAAAAAATTAACATTTACACATAGCTGAAAATGTATGCTATTGTTGTCTCTATTTCTTTGTAACAGCAAAACTTTAAAAGCTGTGAAAACATGGCGTGCCTGATTGTCTCAGTCAGTTAAGCATCTGACTCTTGATTTTTGACTTAGGTCATGAACTTAGGGTCATGATCTCAGGTTCCTGAGATCCAGCCCTGTATCAGGCTCCCTGTTCAGCAAGGCATCTGCTTGAATTTATCTTCACTCCCTCTCCCTCTGTACCAGGCTCTGCTTGTGTGCACTCTCTCTCTCTCAAATAAATAAATAAATAAATGTGTGCAATCCTATAGTCTAGTGTTTTAGATTTCATTTGTTCCTGAGATTTTACTCTTATCATAAGTGTACATGCATCAAAAACTTAATCCTCTAATGTAAATTATTTAAATTAACAAGTACAAATAATCATATATCATTCTAACAATGTTGTCATTAATTTCTATGCAACAAGGTGACTTGAGTTTCTGTTGGTTAGAGTAAGCTAGGATATGCCAAGCTAACAAAAAAACAAATGATTATTTCTCCTATAAATTCTTCTCTGGATCTGGACAGGTACGTAGCGAAAGTCCCCCAATAGAGACTCAGCAATTCAAAATCAGCAACTCTACCATTTTTAACTTGAATATCCTGTACAATATCTTTCTCAAGAGAAACAAAAACCTGGGTAATTGAGTTTTTACTGCATCAACTCAAAAGAATCTATATTTCTTCTCATATTTTATTGGCCAGTATTTGCCCTTATTTTAGACATCTGTAAGTAGGGCTATAAATATAGATGTCCTGCTCCTTCATTTACTCTGAATAACTGTCTTTTAATTAGAATGTGGAGCCAATAACATTAATGTAATTATATAAATCACTAGATTTAGATCTATCAAATTCAGTTTTTGTCTTTTTTGATTATTAGTTTTATTGTTCTCTTCCCTCTTTTGATTATTTGATATTTTTGGAAAGTAGAGTTTAATTTTTTTACTGCTGCTTTAGCAGTAGCTCTTAAAATTATTTTTATGTGTTTATCTGGGAATTACAATATATATATCCTTAACTTCTCCCAGTTTCTTTAACATAAGCAAACTTGAAACCATATAATCAATTTGGTGTCCCCAACCTCACCTTGTTTTATCCCTTCTGCTTTAAATATAATGTAAATAATCTCAATGAAAATATTTCCTGTTTTATACATCAGAGGTATTATAAGGAAGTTCAGAGGAAAAGATACATTTTTTAAAAATGTACCAGCTATTTTCCAGAACAGATACTACTTATTCCTTCATAAATATCAATGTTTCCTGTTGCTATTATTTCCTTTCAACTTAAAACTCAACTTTAGTATTTCTAGTATTTCAAGTCTCCTGGCTACAAATTCTATTTTTGTTTACTTGATAATGCATTTATTCATTTCCATTCTTTTTTTTTTTTAATTTACTTATTTATTTATTTGAGAGAGAGAGCGTGAGAAAGATAGCACAAGCAGGAAGAGGGGCAGAGGGAGTCAATGTCAAGCAAACTCCCTGCTGAGCAGGCACAATCTCATGACCCTGATATTATAACCTGAGCAGAAGCCAACAGTTGAATGCTTAATTGATTGAGTCACACAGGTGCCCTATTTATTTCCATTCTTCAAGGACATTTTTCTGCTGCATTACAGTATTTTGAATTTACAGTTTTAGTTCTTTCAACTTTCTAGATGTTGCTTTTTTTGAGAGTCCATGAAAAGGAAGGCAGTGGAGGAGGGGCAGAGGGAGAGAGATAAATTTTTTTAAGATTTATTTATTTATTTTAGATGGAGCACAAGCGGGAGGGGCAGAAGGAGCGAGAGAAAGAATCTCAAGCAGACTCCACACCTGGTGTATTGTCCAAAATGGGACTTAATCCCCAGACTCTGATATCAAGACCTGAGCTGAAACCAAGAGTTGGACACCTAATGGACTGAGTCACCCTGGAACATGATGCCTCTTGTTATCTGGCCTTTACTGCTATTGATGAGAAATCAATGGTCATTATAATTGTTGTTCCACAGTATAAAGGTCATTTTCCTCTGGATAATTTCAAGACATTTTATTTTTCTTTGTTTCCAGTGTTTTGTGGGTTTCTTCATGTTTATCTTTCTTGAAGTCTGGTGAACTAATTGAATATATGGATTTATGTCATCAACATATTGTGAAAATTTGGGGTCATCAGTTCTGACATTCTTTCTCCTATCCTTCTATAGAATTCTAATTACATATATTCTGGACTTTTTACTATTGGTCCACAGATTGCTGTGTTCCCCTCCTCCTTAAAAATATTCTGTTTTCACATTGGATGAATTCAAATTGGATAATTTCTATTAAACTATTTAAAAGTTTGGTGATTCTTTGTATAAGCACCCTTCATATTAAGCTGTCAAGAAATGTTTAAATTTCAAATATACTATTCAGTTTTAGAATTTTCTTTTTTTTGGAGGAGGAGGGGGGATGAGAGCTCAGGCTCAAGGAGGGGCACAGAGAGGGGTGGGGAGAAGGAGAGAATCTTAAACAGGCTTCACGCCTGGTGTGGAGCCCAACATGAGGTTTGATCTCATGACCTGACTCAAATCAAGAGTCAGACACAATCTTTTGATCCACCCAGGTGTTCAATGGAATACCTGTTGTTGTTGTTTTCCTTCTTCTATTTTTTTAAAGATTTATTTATCTATTTGAGGTGGAGAGTGATGGAGGGAGAGGAACAGAGAGAATGCCCAGTAGATTTTCCAGTTAGCACAGAACCCCAGGGAGCACAGGACCCTGAGATCATGACCTGAGCAGAAACCAAGAGTTGAATGCTTAACAGAATAGCCAGCCAGACACCATCCCCTCATTGTTAATTTTCTTAAGTGTGATTTCTCTGCTGATAATTTTCTGTCTTCTCGTTCCATAAAAACGATTTTGCTTTTTCTCATTAAACATAGTTATATCAGCTATTTTAAATTGTTCCTCTGATAATTGTAAAATATCAGGATTGATTTTCTTTGACTTTATTTTTACTAAGAACAGGCTCCATTTTCCATTTTCTTCATATGTTAAGCAATTTTGGATTGTTCCTGTATGTTATGTTGTGTACACTTTAGATTCTACTCAGTTTCTCCTATGAGTGTTAATATGATTGCTTTAACTGACAATTAACTTTGTTATACACAAACTAAAAAGTCTATGTCTCTTACAGAAACTCACATCTCAGTTCTGTCCTTCCTTTCCTTCCTTTCTTTTTCTTGTCATTTTTTCTCGCTCTCTCTCTTTCTCCTTAGCTGGGTTGTTTACAGTCCGCCCATACATGAGGACATTGGGATCAACCAGAGATTTGCACATGTACATAGAAATGTGGCTCCACTTTCTGGATCTCCATTTTTTATAATTATCATCTACTATTTTCATTTCATTCCATCATTTTAGTGGCTGTAGGTGCCTTGATCGCCACCCTCTTGCATTTCAAACTCAAAAGACTGTGAGTCATCAAAATTTTGACCAGCCCAAAAAAAAAAAAAAAAAAAAAAATTGCAGCATGCCTACAGACATAGTAAATGAAAATAGGAGGGCATGGTGGTGGTGGTAGAGGAGATCACATGCTTTTTCTCTTCATTCAAGTTTCTACTTACTTCTAGAATCTGTTACTTTTATTCACTTTCCAGACCCTTTAGGAGGTTTGTTGTATATTGTACAGAGTTTGTGATTCTAATCTTCAAGGCTGTTCATATGTTAGAAAATTAGACAGTTATACTGGTAGTGGAAACCAGATTAGACTTTCCATTTGTGCATGGAAGGGGAAAACACACACTCCACATATACACAACTGAATATTGGTGTACTGGTGTCTTCCAAAATTTGCTTCAGTGTACCCCAAATTCTTCTTATAGAAGTATTAGAGTAGAAGTTCTTGTTTAAGATAAATTGCATAATATAATGTTTTTTTCCCCACTTAACTAACATTTAATGAAGTGCACAGAAATAGATATTAAATAAACCCTTGTTACATTAGCACTCTATAAAGACTGAATAAAACATAATAACTTTTATTTAAAAACTGACATATTTCTTGAATTTGCTAACTGAATTCACTAAGGATAAGTATCTAAAATATTAGATCAATATCACATTTTAATATGGCAATTAACATACTAAAATGTGAGATAATTTTAATATATAATTGCTTGAGAGCTCATTTTGACATTTTTTACTACAGATTTAGAACTGAAAGAATATGAATAGATTCTTTCTGGTAGTAAGCCAGAAGCTCAAAGGAAGTATGCTACCTTCTTAGAATGAAATAATAAGAATAGTTTACTGAGGACACACTAAGTCTCAAATATAAAGAATTTTATTTAGTCAAATATAAATATATTTATACATTTATGTAATATATACATATAGTTTATTTTATGAAAATTAATTTTGCCATGAAGTAACATTCCATGAAATGATATAAAAGTTTATTAAATTATTATTAAAAATGAAATATATATATAATATAGTAAATACTTTCAAAATGACCTTCGTTTGCCTCATCTGACTGCATGTACTAAAAACCTTAATCTTAAATCCAATTCACTAAAACCAATAAAACAAATCAAACTGGGAGACAAAGTACATGACATGTTACCAACATAGAATTATTTAATCTAAGTTATGTTTTTGAATATTATAAACATATCCATGTGGGAAAGAATATTTTATTATAAATAGCAAATTTGTCTTTTAAAATTAATCTAAATTTTGTTATTTTTAGGCACATTTTGTTTTCTCCCCACAGTTTATCAAAGCCATGCATATGGAGTAATTGAAGAATAATTTTACTATAGCTATAAGTTATTCACAAAAGAGAGTTTTATAGAAAGAGTCATGAAGGGGCGCCTGGGTGGCTCAGTGGTTAAGCCGCTGCCTTCGGCTCAGGTCATGATCTCAGGGTCCTGGGATCGAGTCCCGCATCGGGCTCTCTGCTCAGCAGGGAGCCTGCTTCCTCCTCTCTCTCTCTCTCTGCCTGCCTCTCTGCCTACTTGTGATTTCTCTCTGTCAAATAAATAAATAAAATCTTTAAAAAAAAAAAAAAAAAAAAAAAAAAAGAAAGAGTCATGAAGTTAAGAACTAAATATAGTTATGAAGATATATTTTTACACTTGGTGTTTTACATCCACTAATACATTATTTCTAAGAGTGGCTTAATAAATCTGACAGTCTTTATCTCTGTTACTTGATCTCAATTTATATCTTTTAGTTCATGGGATATTAAATAAGTTGGCCATCTAAGAAATTTGTGAGACCCACCAAAGACAACTAGAACACTGTATAACATACTCACACATATATGCATACATACAGGTGGTAGAAAAATTCCAAGATGGTTCTCAATGATCCCCACATTCTTGTATTCCAAAAAAGGAGCAATGGCAGCCCAGACCACACCAGATAATTGCTTCTAAAGCTCATATCTTAACAGTTTTCAAAACCATTTGAAACTGGAAGTTAGGGCCCAACTCATCTTTTCCTCATTACTATGGTTGGCAGAATAATGTCCATGTCCTAATTCTCAGAACATCTGATACCTTATGGCAAATGAGACATTGCATATGTGATTAAGCTAAAGATATTGAGATAGGGAAATTATTTTGGGTTATCTGAGTAGACCCAATGTAACCACAAAAGTCCTGATAAGAGGAAGGCAGGGAAGGTCAGAGTAAGGAATAGAAGGTGTGATGATTGAGATAAAGAGTTGGAGTGATATAAAGAAGGGGCCATGATCCAAGAAATATAGGCAGCCTCTGCAAGCCAGAAAAGGCAAGGGGATAATTTTTCCTTTAAACCTTTAGAAGTAATGTAGCCTTATAACACCTTGACTATAGACTTTTCTGAACTACATGGATGAATCTGAAAAGCAGCCAATTAAGCAAAAGATGTTTGGTCTAAACAGATAAATAATATATGATTTTACTTATTGAAAAATAACTTTTTGAAACAGAAAATAATCTATGGTGTTAGAGGTAAGGATAGTGGTTTCCTTAGTGACTTGTTTGTGACTGGACATACCATAAGGAAACTTCTTGAGTATTGACAATAATCAATTTTATAATTTTGGTGGTGGCAACATAGGTTGGTTTGATATATGCAACTTTAACAAGCTGCAAACATGATTCATGTATTTTCCTGTATATATTACACTTCAGTATGGAATTAACATAGAAAAAAAAAGAGTATTTATACCAAACAACATTTTCTAATCCTCAGTTAAAAATGTTGATGAAGCCCCATGTCTGGCTCTCTGCTCAGTAGGGAACCTGCTTCCCTTCCTCTCTCTCTGCCTGCCTCTCTGCCTACTTGTGATCTCTCTCTGTCAAATAAATACATAAAATCTTTAAAAGAAATGTTCAAGGAGAATTCAGTTAAACCAGATTGTCTCAGTTTTGGCACAGCATTATGTAGCTGACCTGCCCATAGTTTTAAGTTAAGCTATGTATTATGACTAGGTTTAGTTGTTCTGTTCTTGTTCAATCAGCTATAAACTTGGAGAATGATAAAAGGACACAGTGCACTCATGGAAAAGCTGTGGATAGGAAAATTTATCTTAAAAAGAAACTGCGGGATGTCTGATTGGAAATGTTTTTATGCTGTTTCACTACAAGACCTTATATAATCACAATATACGAGGGCAATCTAATTTGATGATCTGAGCTGTTTGAAAGGAACTTTTTAAAGCTTCTGCAACCCTAATTAAGGTGATTTGGAAGCAATAACTTTAATGTTGATCATTAAGCATGACACTAGATGGTAAACAAGAGATGCTGAGAAGCCCACAAGTCCCTGCTGTTATTTCAAAAGCAATATATTTGAAATAAAGTCACTGGGACTGCGATTCTTCTGACAGAACAAAGTGATCTGGGAAATAGGTAATATTGCCTGTCAGAATAAATTGTCTTGTTTCCTCTGGTGTACCTTAATTATTAATTAGGGCTCAACATTTAATGTCCATTTTACATTTTCCTAGATCTCTATAATCATGACATAAAAGATCTAATAGAGTAAAACATGATTAATTCAAGAAATAGAAAAAGTGATTAATATCAAATATCATTAAATCCATTGTTCATAAAATCAGTGAATTATGTCTTATTTACCAAAAAATGGCAGTTTTAATTAGTCAAACTGCAACTCTTGTGGCTTAAGTTGGTAAACTGAAATTTTATTTCTTTTAATAAGTGGGACACAAAATTAAATTATTTTCATACATTTTACTTAAAGAAAAGATTTTTGAAAAAAAATTTTTTTTTAAGATTTTATTCATTTATTTGACAGAGAGAGATCACAAGTAGGCAGAGAGGCAGGCAGAGAGAGAGAGGAGGAAGCAGGCTCCCCGCCGAGCAGAGAGCCCGACGCGGGACTCGATCCCAGGACCCTGAGATAACGACCAGAGCTGAAGGCAATGGCTCAACCCACTGAGCCACTGAGGAGCCCCGATTTTTGAAATTTTTAAAATGACTGAATATGTAATTGCTATTGTTTATTTTTAATATACTTGTAAGAAAATCTAGGAGGAAGTAAATATGTTCCTTTTTAATAATATTTGTTTAGTTTTGTTTTTATAATATTTACAAGGAAAACCCATCTTTTCATAGGTATTCTAGAAATAATTAATTTGAAAATTATGATTATTGGTTAGAAGTTATTATGTAACTACCAAATTTGGTAACTTACTTTGCAAATCAATTTGATCATGGGGATCTTTTGAGTATTCTGTAGGAAAAATAGCCAAGTTGTGGACCAGACGTCCATATAATAAATGGCTTCAGGACTTTTGTGCACTATTTCATCAATAGATCATGCCTGTCTATGAGTAATACGCTTATTCATTCAATGGGTCGACAAAGATGCACTGAAATTGTATTACATCTGGAACACCTGGGTTGCTCAGTCTATGAAGAATCCAACTCTTGGTTTCAGCTCAGATCTGGCCCCGCCGTTGACTCTGCACTCAACACAGAGTCTGCTTAAGAGTCTTCCTCTACCTCCACCTTTTTAAAATAAAGAAATAAATCTTTTAAAAAAATTGTATTATATCCATTTGTAATCCTACATTTCATTAAATTACCCATCCAACATCATTGAGACCATGGCAAAATAACTGATATTGAATCAGCCTTTCACCATAAACAATTGTATATCTGATCAAAATATAAGAGACAATTACTTTCAAGTATTTACAGGTATTAAGTAAGAGACAGTGAAAAACTACAATCCTTGACCAAAGGGAAATCTAACATGTGAGTTCTCCATTTCCTCCAGCTCCCTGCCCGAGGTCATACTCTAGACTGTGGCACATGTAAGTGGGCTGCAAGGAGGAGAGTGTGGAGTCGAGAAGGTAGAAATCAGAATTCTGTGCTGCTTATGCAGCTTGGACTTATCAGGGGCCTCAAAGTAATATCTGGGCAGAGGAGAGGACTCAGAAGTCTATAAGGCCCTGTTTGCATAGCTGATTTAAGCATATGCAGGATGAATTTCCATAAAACCTGGAGAAATTAACTTGAGGGCACCTAATGCAGAAGAGAGATACTACCCAGTAAGCAGAATTGAGGTTTGTTGGAATTCTGGCTCAACAAGGGTGGGCATACATTAATGAGGAATTCACGTAATTCAGAACGCTGAAGGGAAGGACAAACAGTCAGAGCATAAGACACTCTGAGTCCAAGGCAAAGTTGAAACTACATCACCTCTAACAAACAACAAATCAAGTGTGAATGGAGCAAGATGATCTGCCATTAGTTGAGATATCTTGCCAAAACAAAACTGTTAAATGTAATTAAAAATCTCTTTAAGGGATGCCTGGGTAGCTCAGTTGGTTAGGCATCTGTCTTTGGCTCAGGTCATGATCCTGGAGTCCTGGAATAGAGTCCCACATCAGAACGGGAATCCTTGCTCAACAGGGAGCCTGCTTCTCCCTCTGCCTGCTGCTCCCCCTGTTTGTGCTCTGTCTCTCTCTCTCTCGGACAAATAAATAAATAAATAACTTCAAAATCTCCTCAAGGTATCATGCAAATGTATAGCATCAAACAAAATGTATGTCATGTGAACCAGAAAACTGACATAACAATGAGGTTTTTAAAAAAAATTACATTAATACAGACCCTATAATGACCTAGGTGTTAGAACCAGCAGTCACGTACTCTAAAATAGGTATTTTAAATATGTTCAAAACTCTTAAGGGAAGCATCTATACGATATGTGGGCAGATGAGGAATTCCAGAAAAGAAAATAAAGAAATATAAATAAATGAGAAAAATATATAAATTCAAGATGTAAGTACAATATCTGAAAAGGGTAATTATCGGTTAGGTTTGATAGAAGCACACAGATTGATGAAAAAGGTCAGTGAAGTACAGCCTGAGCTAACATGTGCAAAACTGATAACAACATTTCCTAAATTGGTGAAAAACATCAATGTAGGTTTATGAAGCCCAATTAAATCTAAGTAGGACACAAACAAATAAAACTACATATCATATATAACCTTAGAAGCCAAGAGTAAAGAGAAAACTTAAAAGTAGTCAAAAGAATAAAAAGCCACATTACACAGAGAAGGATATACAAATGATGACTGGCCTCAGAAATAGAGCCCCACAGACAAAGAAATAGCATTGTTAAAAGCGCTGAAAACAGTAACAAAAATCACTACCAATCCAGAGGTCAATATCCAGCAATAATGCTATTTAAGAGCTGAAAAAAACAAGCGCATTTTCTGAAAATCCTGACAATTCAGAGATGATTTTGTCATCAGTAAACATGCGAAAAACAGACAAACAAAACCTCAAGTGAAGTCTTCCGCCTGAAGGAAATGGAATGATCTTAAATTTACATGGAGTGGAGCAATATTCACATTAAGCACACAATGATAAGTTAAAGGTACACATTGTCATCCAGAATTAATCTGTGTGACCAACGGCATAGGGTAGAGATGTATGTCACTAACCAGAATGGTTAATAATACAGTGTAGATTACATATTTCCACATCTCCCTCTCCCTCTCCTCGTCCCTTCTGGGAAAGACCATCACACGTAGGCAGACTTTGGAAAGGCCCGCGTAAGAGACAGAAATTTCTGAACAATAACTTATAGAAATTTCTGAACAATAACTTGAGATCAACTAAAAATCCTGTGTGTGAACAGATTCTCAGGCCCATTTGAGTGTTGATATGATTTGAAGCCTTATCTGACAGTCTGATGCAATGTCATGAAGGACCCTGAGCCACAAGGATTTAGCTAAGCTTCTCTTGGATTCCTGACCCTACGAAATTTTGTGAGATAATGAATGTTTGTTGTTTTTAAGTTGCTAAGTTTAAAGTAATGTGCTGTGAAGTAATAGTAGCTAGTATATGACAATACATTTGACAGCAGATAAAATAGTTGATTTCCTTGAAAACTATGGATTATCAAAGCTCATTCAACAAGAAATAAACTGCATAAATCTATATCTATTAAAAATTTAAAACAGAAAAACAACACTAAAAAGTACTGTATTTAAACAAGTGTTAAAGTCATATATATGGGCTGGTACTAAAGCAGTATGAAAAGGAAGCTAACTTCATACCCTTCTACACTTATGCTGGAAAAGAATAAAGGTCTTAAATCAATGACTAAGTCTTCCATTGTAAATGAAAAAAGAAAGAAAGAAAGAAAGAAAGAAAGAAAGAAAGAAAGAAAGAAAGAAAGAAAGAAAGAAAGAAAGAAAATTAAGCCTGGTGATTCACAGACCTGTACCCCTGGGGATAAAAATATATGTTTATAAAAATAAAAAATTAAAAAAAAAAATTAAGCCTAACATAAACAGAATAAAGGAAACAATAACAAGCAGAAATCATCAGATGGAAAATTTTTAAAAATTAATGGAACCAGAAGTTGTTACTTTGAGATAAATAAAATTGATAAGGTTCTTATCTAATTAATACAGGGAAAATGATACAAATTTTAAATAACAGGAACAATGGGGGAATGTCACTAAAGATCCTACGGACATTAAAAGAGGTAGTTTAGGGGCTCCTGGGTGGCTCCTGGGTGGCTCAGTGGGTTAAACCATTGCCTTCGGCTCAGGTCATGATCTTGGGGTCCTGGGATGGAGGCCTGCATCGGGCTCTCTGCTCAGTGGGGAGCCTGCTTCCTCCTCTCTCTCTGCCTGCCTCTGCCCGTTTGTGATCCCTCTCTGTCAAATAAATAAATAAATAAAATCTTTTAAAAAATGGGTAATTTATTAGTATCAATAAAGTATTTCCAATGTGTTTATAAATAGTTCACATTATTACAGTTTAAAGATCTAAGTAGGCAGAGCATACACTCATTACTGTGTATGTTGATATTGCATTATTGATACTTCCCAAACACCTGGTTACAGTTAGTCCTTTGGATTATTTAGGTAATATTTCTTATATGAAAAACAATTCACTGATTCTTCAGAAAATACAAAGATCATGCTTTAATACAAATTAATAAAATATAAAAATACTATTACTGAACTAATTAATCAGGATAATTACAGCAAAATGTTCATTTTTTCATATTACTAGACCATAAGAGTAAGAAAAACTGGTTCATTTAGCTCAGTGTCCTTAGGGCTTATCATACTGCTGATATGATATATAGGAGATCAATAAACTTGTTTTGCATAAATAAACAGTTTTATTTTTGTTTGTTTTTTTTATTTTTTATTTTTTATTTTTTTTATTTTTTATAAACATATATTTAAATAAACAGTTTTAAATATTTTCCATAATCCGAATTTTTATGCAGAGTATTTCTGTTATTCAAAGGCAAATATTTCATGCTGGCACTTCATATAGTTTTAGAGAACAGTGTTAAATTTCAGCTAACAATATGAAGAAAAATTTTTGTACACTGAAATTATATGAGATGATAATTATTATTATTTTTACAAGAATGACAGTGTAATTAGCTTTATGTAAATTACATGTGTTTGGAACACACATCTTTTCTATTAAGTATTCTTGAATAATCCCAAGCAATGTTTATGGCCAAATACATGAATAGTCCTTTCATTACTAGTTCCTTGACATAGAACCATGTTTCAAATATTGATAATCTGATACCTACAGAGTAGTATCTTCTGCATATGGAATCTAGAGGTTATATCTGTGTGCTTCTGTCTTATGGGTCAGCCAGCTCAGTTTTCATAGGATGGAAATATGATCAGTATTATCAATGACCTTTAGCAATCACACCAAATGGATGACAGTTTGCTGACTTTAATTCTTTATCTTTGATAGGACTCATTGATGCCAAGGAGTAATTGTCACCATATTTCTATGAGCTACATTTTTTTTCCTCCAATCATTAGACATCTTTCCTAGAAAACTACACTGCTAACCTCACTAGCATTTTGTATATTAATCTGTTTTGTTTTGTGGTTGGGAAATACCACTGAATCTGAAACTGAGACAATAACACATCAGTGTCCAAGGCAATAACTCAAAATTACTTGCAGTTATATGACAAAGAGATATTTCAGTTGTTTTAATGACAATTTTTTGATAATATAAAAATATTAATTCTTATGAAGGTTAAGCTTATTGGAAACTCAACCCTTACTGGCTTATATTAAAATAGATGTAAATATTTTGCCTTCACTGTTGGAGAGAGAAATCTGTGAAGTACCAATATAAAAAAATTGAAAAACATAAACAGAATATCTGTAATCATTCTTAATTAGTTATTAAAATTCTATCAAGTCAAAAGCTCTTATATAATGTTTTAAATTATCCCACTGCCATAAATGTTGGGAATAAATTGTTGCAGAATTTCAGGCTTGTAAGACAGAGTCAATTAGCTTTTTTAGTCTCTATCACAGGATCTCTTTGGTTCTACAGTGGAATTGGATTATAGAAAGGCAAGAAGGAATGAATGAAAATCAGTTCCTCAGTTTTCTTGGTGGTCCAATAAGATAAGTAGACTGATAAGATATTGGTCAGTTTAGGCTAGAATAATGGTCTTTAATTTGTGGTCTAAGAGCTTTTGAACAAGATAAGATACTTCAGTGGATCTGCTAGATCAAAATATTTTTCATAACGATGGTAGGATAGGATTTACCTTTTTCACTTTCATTATCTCAGAAATGTCCAGTAGAGTCTGTCAGAAGCTACATAACATCTGAAAGTCTAAAGGATTAAATGTAGAAGCTGAAACAAGAATGCAGTTATTTTCTATTAAATCAGACCAATGAGATAGATACATATTTGAAACAGTACCATTCTCCTTATCTAGTTTTTGTTTTGGAAGGGGAAGTTATTTTTCATAATATAATAACTAGGAATGGATTTATGGTCAATGCTTATAAATTTATATATATGTGTGTGTGTGTATGTGTGTATATGTATGTGTATATATATGTAATATATGTGTGTGTGTGTATATATATATATATTCATAGTTGTATAGTTCAATATAGTAAATATTAATAGATGTAACCAAATAGCCAGAAGCTACTTGGGGTCCTCAATAATTTTTAAGAATGTGTAGAGGTCTTATGACCAGAGTGTTTGAGAACCAGTGGACTAGGATTCTGGTAGCTATAGCATTACCCTTATAATTTTAACCTGTTAGGTTATTAGACTTTGTCTTATTTCCTGAGCTCACTCAGCCTTTATATTCAATTGCTCCATAATTTCTATTGATTCTATTTCTAACTTTTTTTCATAAATATATAATTTTTACTATTTCCTCTCCCAGAGAATTATTAGATCACATACTGGTTGAAATTCCATTTCAATCCTCCTATACAGGAATATTGGATGGCTAATTTCTAAATTCCTCATGATGGTAGAGATTAATTTGACCAACCAAATCCATTTTTCCTTTTGTTACAGAAATATACGTGTACCTAAGGCAATGAGTGGTCATGGAGTATCAATGGTTTAGTATGATAGTAACTGGTCCATTTCATCTGTTTAAAGGATACTTGTTCTATATTCTCATACCTCGTGTTTTCTTCGTGCCAGTTGTAAATGGGAGCAATCACCATTGGCAGCCTTATCTTGTAAGTAGCAGAACAGACTACTATGTTGACCAGAGATCAAAAACTCATTGACTACATGTCACGAATATAATTTTCTTTAGCAATTGCCTTTCTACATTGTATCATTTCAGTAACTCATCTGTGTCCTATTGTAATAAATGTGCTTAAAGAATAAAGATACTTCAAATCATTATTTAAGTAGGTCTCAAAGTATAAATAGAAGTTATACCAAAACTGTGCAAACATGATGAAAGCAAAAAGACTTTTCAAAGTTATGTTAATGCAAAAAAAGAAAGTGAATGGTGCCAAGTCCAGTATTCAGGGTGTACCAAATGGTGTATTAGCAGATTCAGTTGGAATAGAACTCTTATTTAGGATAAAGTCTTAACTATAAAAAGAAAGCTGGCAATGATTATGGAGCATAAAACCCCTTTTCTCAAAATGATTCTCTTAACAACCTGACTCCTTGCCTCTCTTACTCTGCCTATTGTCCTCTATATCACTCACCAATGGCCGCATAGTATATGTTTATTGTTTCATTTGTTTATTGTATCTCTGTCACTAGAGTAGAAACTCTAAGAGGGCAGAGAATTTAAGTCTATTGTTGGCTGATAATTCTTAGTGATTAACATAGTGAGTGTCATAAAAAGGTGTTTGATGAATATTTTATTACATGAATAAATATTTTAATTTTTCATAGCACAGTATGCCTTTCTTTTTGTGTCACTGCCATAGTTCTATTTGTCATTTTAGCACATATGTGTTAGTGTGATTATTTTAAAAAGGCATATCACAATATATGGGGAAAACTTCAAAGGCCATGGACAACTCTTATTTTATTCAGCATTATACAGATGTCCAGCACTTTACATGGTAACTGGTATGTATGAAAGGCTCAATACAAATTTTTTGAGTTAATGAAAGGGCTCTATGGATTATTTAATGGGAGAGTAGGTAGACAATTCCCTTTCCACAGGTTCTGAAGACATATGATTTGTTAGATATTATATTAGGTTTAAAGGCAGCTCTTTAATACAACAAAGCTTCAAAGTAGGAAGAAGCTGAAAACAGCAGATTATATTTTTGTTTATTTAATTTTCTCTTAAAATATGAGTTGCTGAATGGATCATTTATCCACTGACTTTAGTGTAAAATGAGACATAGGCAGTTGTTTATTGTGAAGTGTATTCAGTGATTGATTTCTGACTGACAAAGTTCGATGTCAATCATTAACTGTACTCTAATGAGAAAAATTGAAAATCCTTGAAATACTGTTATTTTGTTACCTTATGTTGGTAGATTTAAAATTTCATATTATATAGTTTCTTGAGATTACAACAACAATAGATACTTCCATTTCTATTGCTTTAGATAAAAATTGGAGGGAAGTAAGATGTGTTGACAGAAAATTGTGAAATAAAATTGACTGATGGTAAATTACATGTTTTTCTTGTGTTGTGTTGGCAGTTACATGCTGTTGTTTATCAACTGGAAGGTTTGACTCTAAATTGTAGTAATCCTACTGAAATCCTGATGTCCTGCCAAACCAGGATATAAGTTGGAAATAATTTAATTACCTTTACCATTCTTGGATTCTTATTTGGTATGTTCATTATGGAGAAAACATGAGAACATATTTCCAAGATGGCATACACATTAGAAAGAATATAAATTTCTTGAAAGAAATTCTCTAGCCAGTCTTTTAATTTTTTACCACAAGTGGTATGAAAAGAAGAGTTACAGTTTTATTAGGGATTGTTAGTAAACATGATGGGAAAAAATTGTAGAAATTTTATTTCTCAGCATAAATACCAAGGACATTTTTATAGAATCTTGTACAATGTACAAGATTATACATGTATGTGGGAGGTATGACATATGTTGCTTAGATCCTCCTTCAAGAACATTGTGGTCAAATGCAACGGGTTGGCAGAAATTTAGATTGACATCATGATCTGAAGCTGCCCTAACCCCACTCTATACAAAGAGAGTTCATCAGTTCACCATCATGACTTGATAATTACCTTTCTTTATCTTTTTTTTCCCCCACAAGTATTATAAACCCAACCAAACCATAGTCCTACAGACTCTTAAGTGTCTACATTTTAGACAATCCAAAAAATTTACAACTGTGATGTTTTAATAAACTTTATTTTTAAAGTAGTTTTTAAAGTTTTTGTCTTATAGGAAATAAAAGCAGAAGGTATAGTAATTTCCCATATATTCACTAAACTCACACATACATACCCTCTTCCATTATTAACATTCTTTACTGGAATGATGTATTTTTTACAACTGATGAACCTACATTGTCATATCATTATTACCCAGAGTCCATGTTTATTAGGACTCACTGTTGGTCGTGTACATTCTTTGGGTTTGTATAAATGGGTAATGGCATGTATCCATATTGTAGTACAATTCATGGTAATTTCACTATCTGTAAAACAAAAAATCTGTACTCTGCCTTTTTATCCCTCCCTTCACTTAACTCCTGGAAACTACTGATATTTTTGTGGTCTCCACAGTTTGTCTTTTATCATGAATGAATGGTATATTTTGTCAAAAGTTTTCCCTGCATCTATTGATATCATGCCTTTTTATTTTTTTAGTATGTTGAAATGATGCATTACATTAATTGGTTTTCAAATGCTGAATCATTCTTTCATACCTGATCGTTGTGTGTAATTCTTTTTATACATTTCTGGATTTGACATGCTAGTATTTACTTTATTGAGAATTTCTACATTCATGTTCATGAAAGATACTTGTTTGGAATTCTTTTTCCTTGTGATGCTTTTGTCTGGTTTTGATGTTAGGGTAACTCTGGCCTCAAAGAATGAGTTAGGAAATTTTTCCTGTGCTCTATCCTTTGAAAGAGATTGTAGAAAATTGGTATAATTTCTTCCTTAAATGTTTTGTTAAATTCATTCGTGATCCCATCTGGACCTGGTGCTTCAACTTATGTACAAGTTTCTTATTGTTCTTAAAAAATGTCTTCTGTTTTTGTGTGTGTGTTTCTTTTTCTGTTCTCTTGGATTTTCAGTTCTGGAGGTTTCTATTGAGATGTCATCAAATTCATAACTTTTCAGCCATGTTAAGTCTACTTATAAGTCCATCAAAGGCATTCTTCATTTATGTTACAGTGTTTTACAAATTCTAGTATTCATTTTACATTTTTTCTTAGGTTCCATCTGTCTGCTTACATTGCCTATATGTTCTTGCATGTGTTCTATTTTATCCATTAGAACCCTTAGCATATAGATCATAGTTGTTTTAAACTTCCAGTCTGATAATTCCATTATCCTTGCCATATCTGAATTTCGTTCTGATGCTTGCTCTGTCTCTTCAAACTGTGTTTTTGCCTTTCAGTTTATAATGTAATATTTTTCTTGATAGTCATGTATAATATATATTAGGTAAAATTAACTGCCTGGAGATAGGCCTTTGGTAATGTGTTCTTAAAGTGTAGGGGGAAAGGAAGCAGTCTGTAGTCCTATAATTAGGTCAGTCTTTTCATGAGTCTTTGCCTCTGAACTGTGAGCTTTACACATCCTCGTCACTTTTGTTGTTTTTTTGTTGTTATTGTTTTCCTCCTCACAGATGAGACAGTATAGCTAGAGTGGGCCAGAGTTGGAAATTTCCCACTTCCATACAGAAGGGTAGATTTGCCTGCAGATGGGCATTTCCTTTTCCCCAGGTTTCTTGGAGTCTGAAAAACAAAAACAAAACAAGAACAAAAGCAAACAACAAACCAGGAGGTTAAATTGTGCTCTTGAGGACATACATTATTATGAAGAATAGAATGCTCTGATATATTTAAAATTGTTCCCCCCCACCACCAGAATTATGAGGGAATTTTGTTCCAATATTTACTGTGAGAACATGGTAAAGCTCCAGGAAGATAAGGTCATAAAAGCATCAGTGACCCCTAATAACTGTGTGCCCTGGAGTTTTTATATTTTATACATAGCTACACTGAGTCATTAGCAATTGGTCAATTACAATTTGAGTGCCTTACGTAGCACTGGATCCTGGGCAGGTTTCACCTCTTGGGTTTGTGCTCCAGTTGTCATTCTCCAGGGTTGCCTGGGTGGCTCAGTTAATTAAGTGGCTGCCTTCAGCTCAGGTTATGATCCTGGGGTCCTGAGATCAAGTCCCACATCAGGCTCCTTGCTTAGCGGGGAGCCCGCTTCTGCCCTACTTCCTCCTACTTGCTCACTCCTTCTCTCTCTGCATAAAATGAGTAAATAAAATACTTTTAAAAAGTTGTCATTCTCTGTATTTGTGTGTAGGTTTCTCAAATTTGGGAGGAAATAATTTGTCCTTTAACCTTACTTTTCTGGTGGATCTTTGAAGAGTTGTTAATTTTTTAGTTTGTGTAGCTTTTTCCTTGTTAGGACAGAATGGTGACTCCCAGATTTCGTGTATGCGGGACCAGAATTCAGAAATCATGTAACTTATTTTTTGCATTTTAAAATCTTTATTAATGTTTAGTCATCTTTTTAAAGTGTGGTCTCATTTCACCTAAGTGCAACTTTTGCTTTATTTTTATATTTACACATTTGTTCAGCAGATCATTCTTGATCTCTTAATATATCTGGTAACAAATACTGTATTAAAGTGATAGGAATACATGTACTTATGTGGGAACCACTTACAAAAATTATAATATAAAGTAATAAGTTCTATAAAAGAGGCCAGCAGCATGCTGCTTAAGCAAATGAGAGAAAGTATTAACCCTATGTGTAGTGGTCAGTTTCATATGAAGAAGGTATTTTGGGTAAAGGGAAGAAATTTGGTGTTTGAGTTAGAGGTTCTAGGAGCTATTTTTGGTTCTGCCATTAACAATCTTGTCATTGGCAGAAAGACACTTAACCTCTATGGCATTAACTTTTAAACTTTAAGGAAAATTTGAAAATTTGATGAAACTGCCCTAAGAAAAATTATATGGCCATACACATCTGTTTAGTTGATGGAATACTATTTTACAAAAATCTGTTCTGTATTTGCAAAGAGCAAATATTTTAAGAGACAATAAATTTGTCCAATTCAAAATCACAGATATTTTCTCACTAATACTCATTTTCATTTATACTTAAATTTTTAACGTGGACCCCGAAAAATTTGTTCAGTCAATACACTATGGAGTATGTACTATATATCATCTGTTGTACTACAAGCTGGAATAAAGTAATTAGCAAGCTGCCATAAATACTTGCCCTCATAGAGAAGTAAAAAATGGTAAGTGATGGTAAATATTTACCTTTTTGCACTGTATTTTGCACCTTACATAGATATGTTATTATCAACATAATCGAACCCTGAAAAAGTATGTAGTTGGAGAAAATATGGGTACCATATATTATTTTCTGGAAAAAACAAAACAAAACTATTTAATATAATTTGGCCTAGTATATCAGTCAGGAAAACAAAACAGAACCAAAACACACCACTTATAGTAGAAAATTATTTATTATATTATGGGGGATTATTATGGAGGATTTTTTTATTATTATGTTGCATTAGTCACCATACAGTACTTTATTAGTTTTTGTAGTAGTGTTCCATGAGTCATTGTTTGCATATAACATCTTGTGCTCATTGAAATATGTGCCCTCCTTAATACCCTTCACTGGGTTAACCCATCTCCCAAACCCTCTCCCCTATGAAACCTTCACTTTGTTTCCCAGATTCGATAGTCTCTCACTGTTCTTCTCCTCCTCTGATTCCATCACCTTCATTTTCCCCTTCCTTCACCTAAAGTCCTCCATACTATTCTTATGTTCCACATCTAAACCATATGATAATTGACTTTCTCTGTTTGACTTACTTCATTTAGCATAATCCCCAACAGTTAATCCATGTTGATGTAAATGGTGTGTATTCATCCTTTCTGATGGCTGAGTAATATTCCATTGTATATATGGACCACATTTTCTTTATCCATTTATCTGTTGAAAGGCAAGTTGGCTCCTTCCACAGTTTGGCTATTGTGGCCATTGCTGCTATGAAAATTGGGGAGCATGTGTCCCTTCTTTTTACTACATCTGTATCTTTGGGGTAAATACCCAGTAGTGATCATGGAATAGAAGAATAAACATTGTTAAAATGTCTATTCTTTCCAGAGGAATCTATACTTTCAATGTTTTTCTGATCAAAACACCAATGGCATTTTTCAAAGAGCTAGAACAAACAATCCTAAAATTTGAAAGAACCACAAAAAACCCCAAATCATGAAAGACATGTTGAAAAAGGAAAACAAAGCTGAGGGCATCATGTTACCTGATTTCAAGCTTTATTACAAAGCTGTGATTACCAAGACGTCATGGTACTGGTACAAAAACAGACACATAGATCAATGGAGCAAAGAGTACCCAGATATGGACCCTCAACTCTATGGTCAACGAATCTTTGACAAAGCAGGAAAAAATATCCAATGGAAAAAAAACTCTTTAATAAATGATGCTGGGGCGGGGCGCCTGGGTGGCTCAGTGGGCTAAAGCCTCTGCCTTTGGCTCAGGTCGTGATCCTAGGGTCCTGGGATTGAGCCCCCCATTGGGCTCTCTGCTCAGCGGGGACCCTGCTTCCCCCTCTCGCTCTCTGCTTGCTTCTCTGCCTATTTGTGATCTCTGTCTGTCAAATAAGTAAATAAACTCTTTAAATAAATAAATAAATAAATAATTGGTGCTGGGAAAATTGGACAGCTATGTACAGAACAATGAAACTCCACAATTTTCTTACACCATACAAAAATATAAACTCTAAATGGATGAAATACCTCAATGTGAGATAGGAATCCATCAAAATCCTAGAGAAGAACATAGGCACTAACCTCTTAGACATCATCCATAGCAACATCTTTCAAGACAAGTCTCCAAAGGCAAGGGGAACAAAAGTGAAAATGAACTTTTCACTTCATCAAGATAAAAAGCTGCAAAGCAAAGGAAACAGTAAACAAAACAAAGAGGCAATCCATGGGATGGGAGAAAATATTTGCAAATGACATTACAGATAAAGGGCATCCAAGATCTATAAAGAACTTCTCAAGTATCCGAGATATATAAAGAACTTCTTAAGCTCAACATCCCCCCAAAAACAATCAAGTCAAAAAATGAACAGAAGACATGTACAGACACTTCTTCAAAGAAGACAAATGAATAGCTAACACACACATGAAAAATGTTCAACATCATTATCCATCAGGGAAATTCATATTAAAACCACATTGAGATACCACCTTACACAAGTTAGAATGGCAAAAATTAACAAGACAGGAAAAAATGAATGTTGGCAAGGATGTGGAAAAAGGGGAACCCTCTTAATACTGTTGGTGGGAATGCAAGTCAGTCCAGCCACTTAGGAAACAATATGGAGGTTCCTCAAAAAGTTAAAAATAGAGGTACCTTATGACCCATCAATTGCACTATGGAAGGTTGTTTTAATAGATTACAAAGAACTGAAAATTCATAAAAGATCAAGCTGAGGTAACAGAACAAGAAACAGCTACCATGTTTCTTTATGTGGCATTTACACCAGCAGATCTATGAGTTCAACATGTTTCTTTGAAATAAAGTAAACTTACTAGGACACATCTAATATTACACATTTTGTTTTTACATTTCAAAGCATAAGATATGAAATTTCAATAGGGAGAGTCAAAAGTTTTTAGTTTAGAAATGGGGCTTGAAATATATCTTTTCTTTATTGAAATTTCAAAAATGAATATGTTGGCTTTCCTTTGCCTATCTTCCAAGCCACCATTAGATCTCTTAATCTTTTGTTTATGTCCATGTTACTTTTCTCGTGTGTCACAATCCTGTCCTCTCTATCTCTTGCTTTCCTATGACCTCTTTAAATGTCACCAAAAAAGGAAACACTAGAAAAGGAAAGTATCCGTGAGAACAGACTAAAAGACCATGGGAGAATATGAGTCAGGAAGTTGGTCTCAGGGAGGAGATTTGATGATAATTCCTCACCGTAAGGTAGAGAACATTCTCAATGTCTTTCTAGCAAGATATCAGAATTTTCTTAGACTGGTGTCAGTTGTGGAACCCCCATTCTTCTTCATCCCACGTTGGGGTATTTATTTTCATTACGTCATCCTAGTTCCACTAACACATTCTTGGAGAGAAAAGAGCAGTTCCTATCTTCTTAATTCATAGTCATATAGAAAAGGAGGATACATCTCTAAACCTGACATAGGAATGACCATGAGATACTATTCTTAGAGCACGTTGTCTTGATTGGACACGCCTTTGGTCTGACTCATTGAGAGGTATAATTGAGTATATTCCAAACAGGGGGGAAAAAAAAGTAATGAAAGGTTATATGTAAGTAGAAGAGATTATATTGTATATTTATTACTTGTAATCTAATTCCTGTTGATTTCTGTGGAAAGATTACATTTCCCCTCCTCACTGACATTAGGATAATCCTTGAACATTTTAGCAAATAGAATGAGTGAAAGTAATATTTTATTTGTAAGCAGAAGTTTTAATAGCCAGCATATAGCCTGCCCACGTTCCCCCTTTTTCTTTGTTATGAAATTGGCAATAATTACTGTCCGGAGGTAAGCTATATATAGTATAGTGAGAACGGAATTGAAATTATACTTTTTGTTTTTGTTGTTGAAAGCTAATGAGATTTGAGGGCCATTGGTTTCAACAATGTACCCATAATTTTATAACTGATATATTTCTCATGTACTTTATATCTATTTATTCCTTTGGTGTCAAACTATATCCAGGCAAACCATTGTCCTCAACCCATATACCCTATTTCTGTGGTCTCAAATTTTTGAGATTTCTAGTATTCTTCTTATTTTGAAGAACTATATGTTGCTGGCTTTGTCTCAGCAAATAATACTTTACCATTTCCCTGGATGGAAGGTTTATAAGAAGAGAAATTTCGAACAATGAATCTACTCCACTATTTTGTCACCATTCTTTACCTCAGGGCAATGGTTTAGAGTTTGATGTGTATATTGAATATCCAAGATTCTGCCCTATTAAAAACTAAAATAATGATCCTTTATATGTACTTTAGAGATACATCTAGTTTGGTTTTGTGGAAGAATTTAGAAACCTATGAAACAATTGGATTAAAAACTCTAGATTTTTTTTCAAAACTGAAAATCTTTCACAATGTCTCACAAACACTTGACTCAGTTTTCAAAGTGAACAATTTTTAGCAAATAATCCCAAAGCTTTTAACTTTATTTCCAAGTAAAAAGAAACAAACAATAGTTTGCATTGATATTAATTGCTTTATAAAATACTTCAACAAAATAAATTTTATATGGTAACATTAATAATTGAGACAAAAAAACTGATTTCGGTATGCTTCCTGTTTAATTAGTGGCAGTAGAAGACTGCTAGATAGAGAAAAAAATAATCTATTATTCATAACAGTTTATCTTTCCATGCACATCAGTTTGTATTTTTTATGAAGAAAACAGAAAATCACAATTACGTTTGTTGAAGAGATGGACATGTGAAAAAGTTTTTAAGAAAAGTATATATGTCACAATATGAAAAAGACTTATCTCTGAGTGAGGGAGTTTTATGACCAAACTTTCCATTCTGCTTTTTCTGTTTTTCTGTTTCTGTTTCTCTGTGTTTGTTTTCTACAAATAATATGTTATTCTTGCCATCAGAGTTTGATCATAACAGAACACTAGAGTTGGTCAATTTTATGTTTAAGATCAAAGATTTTAATCTTACACCTGGATTTTTAATCTAGAAGAAATTTTTTTTTTAAAGATTTTATTTATTTATTTATTTGAGAGAGAGACGGTGAGAGAGAGCATGAGCGAGGAGAAGGTCAGAGAGAGAAGCAGACTCCCCGTGGAGCTGGGAGCCCGATGCGGGACTCGATCCCGGGACTCCAGGATCATGATCTGAGCCGAAGGCAGTTGTCCAACCAACTGAGCCACTCAGGCGTCCCAATCTAGAAGAAATTTTAAATTAAAGATGTTAAACCATCTCTTAATGCTTCTTTGAGTTATTTTACAATAAAAATGAATGACTCCTTTTATTAAGCATTTCAATGCATTCCATATCTGAAGTATTTAGAGGCTAGTGTCATAATAGAAACTTAAATATTTTTAAAATAATTATAATAATGTCTCTTGATGTTAAACATTGATAAAAAGCTTGTTGAACAGTGAAAAGTTATTATGGCATTGTTTAAGAATGAAGACAGAAGTATCAGAAATATTAGTAGATTTCATACATCAGCTAAAATATTCCTTTTAACATATGGTACCTGTGGATTACTTTCACAGTCCACAAATCTGTGAATATGACAGTAAACATATGCTTGAGCTCTAAGCATCTCAAATAGAAATAGTCTTAATTTGAAATAAATAAATCCAGCACTGATCAAAAATTGTTTTCCTTATCTATTCACAGGCCGTCTGTTACTAATATAATTGCACTGTATATTTATAATGATTCTTGGCACTTACATTGAGGCAAAGGGGGAAGGAATTTAGAAGGAGATTGTTAAACTAATAGCGGAAATGTGGAAAAGGCACACACCAAAAATGCCAAAATGCATACTGGAAAAGGAAATAAAAATTTCTATAAACACCTTGTCTAAACTTATCAGTTTTATTAATTTCTATTACTTTGGAATCTTTATTTCATGCATATACCTTGTTAAAATTTATAATTTTCCTCAAATGTGTGTCCCTTCCACTGGAATATAAACTCCATGAGGATATTATCTCTGGCTCTGTGTTACATTTTTACCATTTAACTGAATGGTCCAAAATTGGTACTCAAATATTTGCCACATGAATGAAAGCATACATAAGTGAATGTGTGACTGCTTCTACTCAAGGATTGCTGGAAAATCTTCAAGAAAAAATTTTAGCTGGATCTAGAGAGTAAATATGAAAGAGGACATTGCAGTATGTGAGATACAACTGTATTAGAATGTTGGGAACACTAATATTTAGAAAGAGATAAGGTATAATATAAAATATTAGTGAAAGAAAGAACAATACATGGGCAGGGCCACTGGATGAGAAGATAGCATACTGTTAAGAGAAACAGAAGAAGAGCAGAGTAGGAGAGTTTATTTCTTCCATCATTTTTGTGGAGTAGGTAGAAAAGAAGAAATTTTAAGATAATGTATTCATAGTAAAACTATATCAGCAATATCAGTTTCAACTTAGGTCAACTAAAAATACTTTTATTTGTGCCTGCATTGAGGATTTTTTGCTTCTCTTGGGAAGACGCATTTTTTGCCTATTGGGAAGTCACAAATAGTTACCTACCTTAATCCTTTATTCTGTACATTTTTAAATTTGGGTATAGTTGACATACAGTGTTACATTAGTTTCAGGTACATAGCATAGTCATTCAACAAGTTTAAACGTTATGTTATATTTGCAAGTGTAGCTACCATCTGTTCCCACACATCGCAATTATAATATCATTGATTATATTTCCTATGCTATGCCTTTTATTCCCTGAGTTATTCATTCTGTAATCAGAAGCCTATATCACCCACTACCCTTTACCTATTTTTCCCAAATCCCCATTCCCTTCCCCTCCACTCAGTTTATTCTATGCATTTATAGGTCTGATTCTGCTTTTTTATTTGTTTATTCATTTTTTTTTAGATTCCTTTTATGAGTGAAATCATATGGCATTTGTCTTTATCATGACTTACTTCACTTAGCCTAATACCTTCCAAGTCCATCCATGTTGTGTTAAACATCATGATATCATCTTTATTATAGCTGTACAATATTCGTGTGTGTGTGTGTGTGTGTGTGTGTGTGTGTGTGTGTGTGTTATCACTTTGCCTATAGATAGACACTTTGTTTGCTTCCATATCTTGGCTACTGTGAATAATGCTGTAATAAACATAGAAGCACACTTATCTTTTCAAAGTAGTGTTTTTGCATTCTTTGGGTAAATACCCAAGTGTGGAATTACTGGATCACAAAACAAGAACAATGGTACTAAACTTTTTATGTAACCACAAAAGACACCTAATACCAAAAGTGATTTTGAGAAAGAAAAGCAAAGCTGAAAGTATCATAATTCCACATTTTTAAGTTTTACTACAAAGCTGTAGTAATCAAAACAGTATGGTACTGGCACAAAAACGGATTGATAGATCAGAATAGAGCTTAGAAATAAACCCGCAATTGTATGGTAAACTGATTTATCACAAAGGGGGCAAGAATATATAATAGGGAAAAGACAGTCTCTTTAAGAAATGGTGCTGGGAAAACTGAACAGCTACATGTTAAAGAATGAAACTAGACCATTTTTTTAATACCACACAAAAATAAGCACAAAATAAAATAAAGACCTAAACATAAAACCATAAAAATCCTAGAAGAGTACACAGGCAGTAGTATCTCCTCTGCTTTCTTACTAACATAGAATTTGTTTAGAGCACTAAAGTTCTAGTTGAAACTGAAAGATAACAGCAGAGATCTCCAAAGACATAAAAATGGCAAATAATTCCATATACTTTTTTATTTTGATATGGAGCAAAACATTGCTTTCAAAAACCAGTAACTCTGGTAGTTGATAATATCTGGAAATTTCTAACAGCATTCTTGACCACTGTTAACATTAGTGTTAATATTTAACCATATTTAACACCATTATTTAGTTTGAAAGGATATGGAGCTAGTTTTTGCCAGGATTCCTCAATGGTTCATTAAGAACAAGTTATTTAATGCAACTTATTATGTATGTATTTGCAAGGCAATGAGCAGGACTCAGAAGACTATATAAAGGTCCCAGCATCCATTTTCAATATGGTCCAAACAATTCCCAGTTCTCCCATTTTATGCCTATAACACTCCAGTGTTAAATTAAAACTTTATATTTCTACATTCTCAACAAATGGCATCAGAATTTATCCAATTCAAGTCAGAATCCTGGGATTCATTACTTCTTTTTCTCTCTCTTTCTCTTCCTCTCTTCCCTTCTTTCAATGTTCTCCTCTGTCAATCTCAATTATCAATATTTCTTCACTGGGAAACAATAAATTTCTTATTCATCTTTTACTGTTAAATCAATAATCTAACAAATATTTTAACGATATTTATTTATTGATTAAAATTACACTGAACCATAGTGAAACTGTGGTGAGGGATAACCTCTAGTGCTTCTGGAATTCACATTCTACAAAGAATACACATCATGAAATGAGTAAAGACAAACTTATAAGTGTTATGCTAAATCTTGGCTCAGTGACAGACTTACATGTACATTTGTATTTATGATTTTAAAAATTCTTTTCCGTTCTCTACCCTGAGAAAGTACACATTTTATAAAGTATGTCTTCACCTTGATGTTAAATATAATACAAAATTATACACATCTCAAATAATTAAAGATACATAACTACGAAATTGAAAGTAATCAGAAAAATTAAGTATAACTTAGAAAATTACTAATTGTTGCTTTTCCATAAAAGTCTTCAACTGATTTGAGATTTTATTTATGATCAGTTGACATTTATAGTGCCACAAAGATATATAAACTCATGATTCACAAGAAAGTTGTCAAAAGAGGAAGAGAGAGAGGGATGCCTGGGTGGCTCAGTTGGTTAAGCAGCTGCCTTCGGCTCAGCTCATGATCCTAGCGTCCAGGGATCGAGTCCTGAATTGGGCTCCTTGCTCAGCGGGGAGCCTGCTTCTCCCTCTGCCTCGGCCTGCCACTGTCTGCCTGTGCTTGCTCTGAGTAATAAATAAATAAAATCTTTAAAAAAAAAAAAAAGAGGAAGAGAGATGGCTTTCTGAAGTGTTCTAATATTATATAAGATAGTTTCATTAGGCACTTTTGTAATGGCTCCAACACAATTAAAGTAAAATGAATCTATTTTTTTTTAATGAAAGATATATATTTGTAGGCATTTGATCTAAGGCCACAAGAGTAAAGGAAATCTAAAAGGTTAGAGATTTTTTATTTTTCATATCAATACATAATCATTTCTATCTTGAAAATTTGTGCAATATGTATGTTTCAGCTTCTTATCTTTTGCAAATAAAAAATGCTCTAACATATATTTTCTGTAAAACAGGGCAAAAAAATGTATATTGCATAAAGTGTGGTATCATTTGGTGTCATCTGAGATTGAAATTAAAATAAATTTTATTGAATTAAATTGATCCAGTTTTGGGGTGCCTGGGTGGTTCAATCATTGAGCATCTGCCTTCAGCTCAGGACATGATCCCAGATCCTGGGATTAAGCCTCACATTGGGCTCCCTGCTTGGTGGGAAGCCTACTTCTTCCTCTCCCACTCCCCTGCTTGTGTTCCCTCTCTTGCTGAGTCTCTCTCTGTCAAATAAATAAAATCTTTAAATATAGTTTTTTAATTTTTTTATTAACATATAATGCATTATTACTCCCATGGGCACAGGTCTGTGAATCGCCAATTCACAGCATTCACCAAGCACATACCTTCCCTAATTCCATAACCCCACCACCCTCTCCTACCTCCCTCCTCCTAGGAACCCTCAGTTTGTTTTGTGAGGTTAAAAGTCTCTTCTAGTTTGTCTCCCTGCCGATCCCATCTTGTTTTGTTTATTCTGTTTCTACCCCCCAAACCCCTCACATTGCCTGTCAGCTTCCTCATATCAGGGAGATCATATGATAATTGTGTTTCACTGATTGACTTATTTTGGTAAGCATAATATCTCTAGTTCAATCCACATTGTCGCAAATGGCAAGATTTCATTTCTTTTGATGGCTGCATAGTATTCCATTGTATATATAAACCACATTTTCTTTATCCATTCATCTGCTGATGGACATTTAGGTTCTTTCCATAGTTTGACTATTGTGGACATTGCTGCTATGAACATTTGGATGCACGTGCCCCTTTGGATCACTACATTTGTATCTTTAGGGTAAATAATCAGTAGCGCAATTTCTGGGTTGTAGGGTAGCTTTATTTTCAAATTTTGAGGAGCCTGCATGTTGTTTTCTGGAGTGGTTGCACCAGCTTGCATTCCCACCAACAGTGTAGGAGGGTTCCTCTTTCTCTGCATCCTTGCCATCATCTGTCATTTCCTGACTTGTTTATTTTAGCCATTCTGACTGGTGTGAGGTGGTATCTCATTGTGGTTTTGATTTGAACTGTTTCCTGATTCCAAGTGATGTGGAGCACTTTTTCATGTGTCTGTGGCCATCTGGATGTCTTCTTTGCAGAAATGTCTGTTCATGTCCTCTGCCCATTTCTTGATTGGATTATTTGTTCTTTGGGTGTTGAGTTTGATAAGCTCTTTATAGATTTTAGATACTAGCCCTTTATCAATATGTCATTTGCAAATATCTTCTGCCATTCTTCAGTTGTCTTTTGGTTTTGTTAACTGTTTCCTTTGCTGTGCAAAAGCTTTTGATCTTGATGAAGTCCCAATAGTTCATTTTTGCCCTTGCTTCCCTTGCCTTTGGTGACGTTCCTAGGAAGAAGTTGCTGTGGCTAAGGTCGAAGAGGTTGCTGCCTGTGTTCTCCTCAAGGATTTTGATGGATTCCAGTCTCACATTGAGGTCCTTCATTCATTTTGAGTCTATTTTTGTGTGTGGTGTAAGGAAATGGTCCAGTTGCATTTTTCTGCATGTGGCTGTCCGATTTTCCCAACACCATTTGTTGAAGAGACTGTCTTTTTTCTATTGGACATTCTTTCCTGCCTTGTCAAAGATTAGTTGACCCTAGAGTTGAGGGTCTATTTATGGCCCTCTCTATTCTGTTCCACTGATCTATGTGTCTGTTTTTGTGCCAGTACCTTACTGTCTTGATGATGACAGCTTTGTAATAGAGTTTGATGTCTGGAATTGTGATGCCACCAATTTTGACTTTCTTTTTCAATATTCCTCTGGCTATTCAAGGTATTTCCTGGTTCCATAGAAATTTTAGGGTTATTTCTTCCATTTCTTTGAAAAAAAAAATGGATGCGATTTTGAGAGGGATTGCATTAAACATGTGGATTGCTTTAGGTAGCATGGACATTTTCACAATATTTGTTCTTTCAATGCAGGAGCATGGAACATTTTTCCATTTCTTTGTGTCTTCCTCAATTTCTTTAATGAGTACTTTATAGTTTTCTGAGTATAGATTCTTGGCCTCTTTGGTTAGGTTTATTCCTAGGTATCTTATGGTTATGGGTGCAATTGTAAATGGGATTGATTCCATAATTTCTCTTTCTTCTGTCTTGTTGGTGTAAAGAAATGCAACTGATTTCTGTCCATTGATTTTATATCCTGACACTTTACTGAATTCCTGTACAAGTTCTATCAGTTTTGGAGTGGAATCTTTTGGGTTTTCCACATATAGTATCATATTATCTGCAAAGAATGTTAGTTTGACTTCTTTGCCAAATCTGCTCAGGCTCACTTTTGGGAGCTTTTGTTCCCTGAATGCTCTCTGTAGAGTTCTGGAGGACAGGAATGAACATGACAGCCTCACAATTTCTGGCCTGGAAGAGCCGAGAGCTCAGGGCCCCACTCCTCAGTGCACCATCACAGAAAATTGCCCAATCACTCCCATCTCCCTAAATCTGGCTGTACTCTGAGCTCACCTACCCTGTGACCAAGCATCTCTGTCTCTGCACACAGTCCCGCCTAGAGTCTCCAAATCCTGCAGATCCATGACCCCTCTGGAGGGTCTCCCAGGATCTTGTGGGGTCCCTTCTCAAAGAGCAGTGGCCTGACTGTGCCATGGATCACAATTTAAAGTAACCCCGAGTTGAGCTGTCTTTATGTTCCCATGTTGACCAATCACTACATATGGGATGCTTTCAGGAGGGAAATTACTACTTGGAGAGTTAGCTCTCTTCAGTGAAGCACATTGGTTGGGAGAGAGATTCAGCAGTGAGCCCTAAGCAGATGACACTCTCAGCAGCAAGGAGAACAAAATGTTTGTATTGGCTGGAGCCCTGGATGACACACCACAGTATCCAGTTGAAGGTAAAATCAGTACATCGTAAAAGTAACACCTCAATGTTTACTGACTGCAATATATCTCATTCAGTTTATCTGACCATGTTCATTTAGAGCAAATGTTAAAACAAATACTCAACATGATAAATCTTTTGAGCTTGACTTTAAACAAAAATGGTGAATTATAATATTGTGAAATTGTGCTCTCAGGTCTTTTTTTTTTTTTTTTTTTTGGCATTTGGTTAAAATTCAACCAATCCTTAATTATACTGAGGATGATTGTAACCTCTTAACACATTTTTAAATTGCTAAATTTAAACCCAGTTGTTCCCTAACATACTGTCAAGTACTGTGATATTTGTCATACTGGCTACTGAGGCCTGGTTAAAGCTAATAAGCAGGTTGCCAACACCATGAGAGGGGCTACTGCACCCATCATTTAGTTGAGATATTTACTCATATCAGCCAAGTGAAAGCCAAATGATGGAATCCTTGCACAATCCCCAGAGAACACTGAATGTTACCACTATAGATTAAAGAGGAAAAAAATCAATTGATCAAAGCCAGGAGTACACAGGGGCCTGAGACACAAGAAAACTCAGTGGCCTAGGGTATTCAGACATAGCAAAAGATAGTGAAAACAAATTAGCAATTGTCAAGAAACGGAGTGACTTGAAGTGACTATTGGCGATTTTTGCCAATTTTGCATTGATTATTATTCATTCTTATCTCTTGGCATATGCTCAAGACAAACACAAAAGTAGGATATATGGCAGTGGCTGTATTTAGGGAAATGTAAAATCCTCTTAAGCTAACTTTGATAAAACATATGTGATAATGCCTGCCTACTAGATTTTTGAGATTCTTATTTGTTCAGTTATCACCCTATGCCCTCTCACACATCTGATAAACTTTGATATTTGGGATAGAAAATAACCAGATAGAACAAGTCTCTCAGAATCTGCCTAAAGGTAAATATAGTGGGGGTAGGAAGAACTATTTTGAGTTAGGAAACTACTGCTAATGATAAGAAAACTAATATATTTTCAAGGGGAAGAATTTGAGTCATGAAATGTAAAACAAATAAGTCCACTGAAACCAAGGTATATCTCTTATGGACAAAACATCTGAGAAAACTAGATGTGGTTAATTAAGTCCCAGAATAAATGTCACTTGTTCAAAGCAAAGCCAAGGGGGTATAGCTCAGTGGTAGAACATTTGACTGCAAAGCAAAGCCAAATAGCATCAAGGATCTAATATTAACAAAAATATTTCTTTTTGTTTTGTTTTTGTAGTATACTTATGGAAAATTTTTATGTAAATGTGAATTATTAAAATGCTTTGGATTTAATATATCACTTTTAGGGTAGTTCATAAACAATATTTTACCTTTTGATAAATCTTCTCTTGAAATACAGAGACAAGTATGTCCCTCCATTTGCCTCTCTTATTGACAATACATTAAGATTTCCTTGCAGAAAGAGTCAATTACCATATGGTTTCACTTACTCATGGAGCATAAGGAATAACACGGAGGACATTGGGAGTTGGAGAGAAGTGAGTTGGGGAAAATTGGAAAGGAAGATGAACCATGAGAGACTGTAGACTCTGAGAAACAAACTGAAGTTTATGGAGGGGAAGGAGGTGGCGGGTTGGCAGGGCCCTGGTGGTGGGTAGTAAGGAGGGCATGTATTGCATGGAGCGCTGAGTGTGGTGCATAAGCGATAACTCTTGGAACACTGAAAAAATAAAAATTTTAAAAAAGATTAAAAAAAAAAGATTTCCTTAGAGAGTTTAACTCTATATTCTGGATAATTGGTATGCATTAATTTTGTTCCATATGTTCATCTTTAAAGGGAAGTCACAAAGAGACAGAAATTATGGCTATGTTTTTGTAGGCATATGTTTCTTGTTTTATTTGCTTCTCAGCTCATATGTTTTATATGATCCTGACTTAAATAATCACAGGACTTAAGTTTGTCCAATGAAGGCACTCTGTTGCTTTGATGAGAGTGATATGGCTGAGGCTGAGCATTTGACCCACACTAAAGATGAGGTTCATATCAGGAGTTCTATCAGCATTAACAGGAGAAAGGTCCATTCTCCTACTAGGAATGTTAATCAGAATATGTAAATCTTATGCATCAGTTAAAAGAAAATCATATTGAGAGCTTCTTAGTAATGTTTCATTAACTAAGCCTAAAATCTCTTCTTTTGGTATTCTCCATTGCTAAGCCAATATGCTCCTTTTTTTATTTGGTTGGGTTATTTGAACTTGAGAAAATCCACAAAATTAATTCTTTATTATTTGATGATACACTAGGGGGCAATAAAGAGAAAACAAGTAAGAGATATTATACACACACACACACACACACAAAATATATATGACATAGAATCTAGTTGTGCACAGAGGAGATAGTGATGGATCCTGGTAATCATACAAAATCACACACAGATAATTGAGTATTGATTTTACTTTGATTAATTTCTGTTTTCAAAGCTCATAGGGCCTGTTCAGCAAATATGATAGTCATACATTTTGCATTTTCTTTGGAGGGTCTTAAAGTCCTACATGTCATCAATTTTATGATGAAATTATATTACCTTTAAAATTACCACCAAAAAATATATTACTTTATGCCTAGAACTAAGTGGTAATTAACACTGAAAATTGGTTGGGAACAACAATTTATTTAATAAAATATGTTGTAAAAGTTGTAAGATATTGAGAATTCTGAACATATTAGCATTCATATTTTTAAATTGAAGTAGAGTTGACATACTAGTCATATTAGTTATATTAGTCTCAGGTGTACAGCCTAGTTAATAGAGAATTCTATATATTACACAGTGTTCACCACATGAGCATAGTTACCATTTTTCATCATGTAATATTATTATGACACTATTGACTATATTCCTTATGCTATCTATACTTTTCATCTCCATGATTTTTTTATTTTATAACTGGAAGTTTGCACTTCGTAATGAATCCCCTTCACCTATTTCACCCATTCCCAACTCCTCTGGTAACTACAAGTTTGTTCTCTGTATTTATGATTCTGTTTCTGTTTTCCTGGTTGGTTTGTTTGGATTTTTAACATTGTTTGCCCATATTATACATTCTATTGGATTATATATACTCAAATGGAAAAGTGATTGGAAATGTCTGCATTATTCAAAGGGTTGTGTAAGAAGGTAAATAAAAATGTTTTACTATTGTTTCTGTTCAACAAAGGAATATCATTTTTCTCTTTGACTTTAAAAAAAATAACAATAATTTCAGAGAAAAAATAATAATTCTCCAAGACAACTTTACTATCTAGAGTAAATTCTGACAAATTATTTCAAACAACATTCTTATATAAATGAACATAGTTTTATTTTTTTAAGATTCTTTTTAGGACTTTATTTTTTTTATTTGACAGAGAGAGAGATGACAAGTAGGCAGATAAGCAGGCAGAGAGAGAGGGGGAAGCAGGATCCCTATGGAGTGGAGAGCCCGATATGGGGCTCAATCCCGGGACCCTGAGATCATGACCTGAGCCAAAGAGAGGCTTAGCCCACTGAGCCACCCAGGCACCCCTGGAATGTACATTTTAAATTAGTTTCCTCATAATTATTGTGGCACTGTCTTCTAAAACTTCATCCAGTGTTGTAATAATATAGATTACATAGATAGATATATAGATATTAACATAGGTATATCTCTTCTGTCCTTGTCTCTCCATAGAAAAGTGTAATCCTGCCCCTGTGAAGAAATAAGATTTCCTCTTTTTCTAAATTTTAAATATGATCAATAAAATATTTAGGAATCTAGTTATTTCCTTGTCTTTTGAACCAGTGTCATCTCAGATGTTTTGAGTATTTATTTTACACCCTAACCTATTTTCTATTAGGCAAATGTTTCATCCTATGGGAGTTATCTTCTGATTTATAACTTGTTTTTCATAAATTCCATCTCCATACGCTTTTGTGATACGCTTTCAGAATATTCTTCAGCTTTCCCTTCAAGCTCACAATGTGCTCCTTAACTGTGTCCATTATATATTCAGCCTATCTATTGAGTTATTTCCCCATGATCATTTTGTACTTTTATGGTATTTTAATGTAGGCAGTATACTTTTGAATCACTCTGTTGATATTAGTTATACTTGCTGTTCAGCTTATCTATTAACTCTATTTCCTAAAACTTTTATATTTTTACTCTATTATGATGCTGACTTTCTTCCAATATCTGGTAATTCTTGGTTTTATGTGTATTATGTAATTGGGTTTCCCCGGTTAATTTTTCTATTGGAGCTGCACAGCTAGTCTGAGATTTTGTTGGATGCATGAAACTGCCAGCTGCTTGCTGTGTAAATGGGGGAGAGTCATTACATATAACTGAGTGGAATACTTCAGTCTGTACATAAGCATTGCCAGCAGACCAGACAGTTTTGGCCCTCTAACTCAAGGTTCCATAGCTTCTGTACCAGTGGGAAGCTATCTCCCATTCCATCCCATTCCTGATGCCTTTCTCCAGGAGCATGAGGAAGTGTATGCATCTAAGCTTCTCCTGCTATAATAATTCTCAAGTTATCACGTGATTATATACTCTGTAGCAGGCCCAGAAACATAAAATGGCTGAAAGTAGAAATAAAACTGGAAGTCAAAGACATAAATTAAGGGATTAGAATTTCATAAAGGTAGAAGGGTTACTACTGTCAACATTCTGAGGAAATAATAAAAAAATAAAGTCCAGAAACTACTCTCTGTATTTCAATGGGGAGATATCATAATAACTACTTCCACATTATATTAATTGGTGTGATGAGAGAATTGGATTGGAGTGGGTCAAGAAGATAATTATTAGGATTACTGAGGCTATCAGGTAAGTAAGCTTTGATGGTGTTCTTAAGAGTTTGAATAAGAATGAATGATTTAAGCATAGAGCTGGAGATTATGGCAAATATTGTATATGTCTTATCTAATATCATTTCTCACCTTCTTTCTTGTAACAAAACCCTGATTTTGTTCAAGACAACTATAGTACACAAAATTGTAAGAATGACCTCATACTCTCAAATTGTATAATTTCCTTCCCTTTCAATGTGGATGGAACCTTTGAATATGGTGAGATATCTCCTCCTTGATAGTAATTATGTTATGTGGAGAAGTCAGCCTTCACAAAGAGATTATCCAGATGGGCCTAAAGTAATCATATGAGACCTATAATAGCAGAAAATAATCTCCAGCTGATAGCAGTAAAGTAAAAGAGCTTCCAAGTGTGAGAAGGACTTGATGGTCCATTGCTGTTTCTAAGATGGAAGGAGCCTTGTGAGTAGGAATGTGAGTTACCTTCTGGAAGTGAATGGCATTACCATTGGATAGCCAGAAAAGAAATGAGGACCTATAATTACAGTTGCAAGGACCTGGAATTGCTGAAAATCTGAATGAGCTAGGAGGTGAATCTTCCACAGACCCTTCAGATATAAGCCCAGCCTGGTCAATACCCTAGGGTGGCCTTGTAACCTCCTAAGAATCCAGAATTCTGCCCTATGGAGCTATGAGCTAATAAATGAATATTGTTTTAAGCTAGTAAAGTTATGCTAATCTATTATTTATTATTTAAAAAAAAAACTAGTATATTGGTAATGTTGCCAGCTAAAATTTCTATCCTTCCCAGAATATTTTGCTTAGAAGTCATCATGGGAAAATATTCTGATCATTTTTGATATGTAAGTAGATGTCTTTCTCAAAGGTCTTGAAAAGTTTTTGCTTCATTCACATAGCCTTCATCACTTTCCTCCTACCTTTTCATCATTGGCACATAAAGGTAGAGATAGGTTGTATGGAAATCAATGTTATGACCATGAGGCAATAAACATAATGGTAAAATCTAACATAATAAGGATGGTGACACTTTTATAATATCATGATAAGTTACTAAAACACATCCCCAATCTTAGAATGACTACATTCAGCCTCATGATTATGTGAGATATTCTACTTTTCTGCATTTAAGCTACTGGAAGTTGATATTTCAATGACTAGCATCAAACATAATCATCACTAATGTAAGAGTAAAGAGGCATTTACAAATTCTTTATTGTTTGTTTATGGGGGCCAGGAGAGGAGGAACATGAGCATCTTTATAAGGTAACATTAGAAAAATGTATATGACTGCATCCCAAAAGAATGGAGCTAGAGAAGTTAATTTAAAAAGGAATATGTAGTATCTCAATGTGGTTTTGATTTTAATCTCCCTGATGGCTCATGATGAACATTTTTTTCATGTATCTGTTAGCAATTTGCATGTCTTCTTTGGAGAAATGTCTGTTCATGTCTTCTGCCCATTTTTTGATGTGATTCTCTGTTTTGGGGGTGTAGAGTTTGAGAAGTTCTTTATAGATCTTGGATATCAGCCCTTTGTCTGTAGTGTCATTTGTGAAAATCTTCTCTCATTCTGTGGGTTGCCTCTTTGTTTAGTTGACTGTTTCCTTTGCTGTGCAGAAGCTTTTTATCTTGATGAAGTTCCAAAAGTTCATTTTCGCTATTGTTTCCTTTGCCTTTGGAGACAAGTCTTGAGAGAAGTTGCTGTGGACGTTGAAGAGGTTACTGTCTATGTTTTCTTCTAGGATTTTGATAGATTTCTGCCTCACGTTGAGGTCTTTTGTCCATTTCAAGTTTATTTTTGTGTATGGTGTAAGAGAATGGTCGAGTGTCATTCTTCTACACATAGCTGTCCAATTTTCCCAGCACCTTACACCACCTTACACCAGTTAGAATGGCCAAAATTAATAAGATAAGAAATAAGAAGTGTTGGAGAGGATGTGAAAAGAGGGGAACCCTCTTACACTGTTGGTGGGAATGCAAGTTGGTACAGCCACTTTGAAAAACAGTGTGGAGATTCATCAGAATATTAAAAATAGAGCTACCATATGACTCTGCAATTTCACTACTGGGTGTTTACCCCAAAGATATAGATGCAGTAAAAAGAAGGGCCATATGTACCCCAATGTTCACAGCAGCAATGGTCACAATTGCCAAACTGTGGAAAGAGCTAAGATGCCCTTCAACAGATGAATGGATAAAGAGGATATGGTTCATATATACAACAGAATATTATGCCTCTGTCAGAATGGATGAATACCCAGTTTTTGTATCAACATGGACAGGACTGGAGGAGATTATGCTGAGTAAAATAAGACAAGCAGAGAAAGTCAGTTATCATATGGTTTCACTTACTTGTGGAGCATAAGGAATAACATGGAGGACATTAGGATAAGGAAAGGAAAAGTGAATTGGGGGAAATTGGAGGGGGAGACAAACCATGAGAGACTGTGGACTCTGAGAAACAAACTGAGGGTTTTAGAAGGGAGGGGACTGGGGGGAATGGGTGAGCTTGGTGGTGGGTATTAAGGAGGGCATGTATTGCATGGAGCACTGGGTGTGGTGCATAAACAACGAATCTTGGAACCCTGAAAAGATAAAATTAAATTTTTTAAAAGTCTTAAAATAAAGGAATATGTAGATGAAATAAGTCAATCAGAGAAAGACAATTATAGGATCTCACTGATAATGTAAAATTTAGGAAACAGGCAGAAGATCATAGAGGATGAAAGGAAAAAATGAAACCTGATGAAACAAGAGAGGGAGACAAACCATAAGAGATTCTTAATCATAGGAAGCAAACTGAGGGTTGTTGGAGGGGCGGTGGGTGGAGGGATGGGATAAGATGGTGATGGGCATTGGGGAGAGTATGTGTTGTAATGAGCAGTGGGTATTATATAAGACTGACGAATAACAAACCTGTAAGCCTGAGACAAATAACAGATTTATGTTATTAATTGAATGTATAAAATATTTAAAAAAGTAAAAAAAATATAATACAGGTTAAATAAAAAACAGAAGATGGACGACTCATGCCCTGAGACTGAATAAAAATGGCATAACTAAGTTTTTAGTTAAATTTGTGGGTGTGGGATAAGGTTGGAAGGGGGAAGTGGGTGCCTAATCATTTTGATTATCAGATTAAACATTTTGCTTTAAGTGATGACGATCAGAATTTGAGAAGCTAGTAGAATTTTTCTATCATTACTTGATGAAATATGAAACAAGGATGTTTAAGGAGAAATAAAAAATGATGTTAAATGGTCTTAGGCTCATAAATGTTTGAGGGAAATTTTTAAAAATATGGCAGTCTGGGAGCACCTGGGTGGCTCAGCGGGTTAAAGCCTCTGCCTTCACCTCAGGTCATGATCCCAGGGTCCTGGGATTGAGCCCCACATCAGGCTCTCTGCTCAGCAGGGAGCCTACTCCCCCCCCCCACCGAAAGAAAGAAAGAAAGAAAGAAAGAAAGAAAGAAAGAAAGAAAGAAAGAAAGAAAGAAAGAAAGAAAGATAGATGGCAATGTGTAATAAAGTCAGGGTTTTTTGGGGGGGCTTTTTTTTTTTTTTTTTTTTTGCCAGCAATACTGTATGATCAAAAAATAGAAACAAAGACTGAGAATTGGAAGATTGCTCCACTATTGTTATTTTTCTGGAAAAACTCCACCAATAAGAGACAAAGGTCTGTGTATTCTGTATGAGTGACAGTTAAGTGTCTCTCTTTTCAGTGCAGGACAAATGTATCTAAGGCCAAGACAAACAAAGGAAAATAGAGAAATCAAAGAATGTGAGCAGTATTACTCAGTCATGTCTACAAACACCTGCATCAGTCTTATAAAAAGTGACCCCTTTTCTCTTTTTTAAACAACAGAGTGGAGGCAAGAGAAGAGAGAGAGAACACTTTCTTATAAAAGAGTGCTAATTCCATCATGAGGGTCCCACCCTCAGTACCTAATCTAAACTTAATTGCCTCCCAAAGTTTCTTCTTCTAATACCATTACACTGAGGGCTAAAGCTTGAACATGTAAATTTTAGGGAGCCACAAACATTCAGCCCAAAACATAGTCCCTGGCAATAATGAGGCATGCATACCCCGTGTGGTGACTTCACTGCTAAGCTAACTCATGAACACCTACAGAAATTCACTCTCCTGAGTTCATCTTTCTGATACATAATGAAGGGACAGAATGGGGTGGGGGGGGGAAGTTGTGCCATAAGAGATCCCTCCTCATGGAAAGAATAATCAAAATTGGAGAGAATCACCAATATTCCAGAGATTTATATTTCTTAAATCATTGGCTGTAATTATTAATCTTGTATGAATCAAGGTTGTGGTCAACATTTTTAGGTAAGATGTTAACAGCTTAATCAAGACAATTCCTGCTTGATTTGTAGATATTTAAGATTATCTCTTGAAAACCAGATACTGTTCCTTTGGGTATCCAACAGAGATGGCCTGAGGGCAATATATTTTGCTTAAAATATTATTCAGAACACTACCACATTTAAATAAACTCCAAAATCACTTTCTACCTGTGGAGAGTACGCTGATGGCTCCCCAAAGACGTCTATATCTTAATACCACAAATTTGTGAATATGAATGTTTTTTGTGGCTCTGCTTATGAAACACTATAGAAATTTAAAACAACAGAAATTCTTTCTCTCATAGTTTTGGAGGTTAGAAGTCCAAAATCAAGGTATCAGTCTCTGCTCCCTCAAAGACTCTAGGTAGAATTCTGTCTTGTCTCTTCATAAGTCTAGTTGTTGGGCAGGAAATAAAAATCATACATTTTCCCAGATATAAAATACATTTCATATTTCATCTTTTATGCTGATATTTTATATTCAACATTATGATCTGCTGATTTTCCATATCACAAGCACCAGGACAAAAGAAACCAGGGGAATATTTTGTTACATAAAATAATAGAAACAGGGGTTTCTGGCTAGTTCAGGTGGTTAAGTATCTGACTCTTGATTTTGGCTCAGTTTGTGATCTCAGGATTGTGAGATTGAGCCCCACATCAGACTCCCCTCAATGGGGAGTCTGCTTAGGATTCTGTCTTCCCCGCCCTGCGCCCCTCCCCTACTCCTTTCTCTCCCTCTTTTAAAAAAATAAATAAAAAACAGATAAAGGCATGTATTAATATTCTTCATTTGTCCTTTTATTCTTAGAATGTTACCAATAAAAAACAATTAAAAAAAAGAATGGTACCAATAAATGATAATTTTCTGCCTGAGCTAAGCCCAGTAGAATTTTTATTATATAAAATTAAGTCATTATTTATTATGTCTTTTATACAAAAAGTATTCACACAGATTTTTATCTCATATTGATACATGAAACTGGTGCCCTAGATGTAAATACACCATATATGTACACATACACACACTCATATACACACATATACATGTAATCATGTATACCATTATCAAAGTAAAAATATCAGAAATTATTAATAAAGTATAGATTATCTTTGTCTTTCATACACATACATACACACACACACACGTATTTTTATATATTTTTTCAAACTGGACATAAATAACTATGGCCAGAAATGAAGAGTTACATTATCTTTCCTTGTTTTCATCTTTATGAGAAAATAATTTAAGGTAAAATTTACAAATAGATATAAATATTATTCAAAATATTTTTTCTTCTGCACTTGCAAATTCCTTCATTATAGAGAATAACATTAAAAAAGACACTTTTCAGTTTTTTTTAAACCAATATTCATTTTTTATAATATGTCACTAAAGTAAAATTCAAATGTGTTTGGAAAAATATTAAGTCTGACAGGGCCATTAAATCTTTTTAATTTTTAAATTTTATTATGTCATGGGATATGGCTATATTTAAACTTAAAAAAGAAAATACATGGACTTTTGTTTTTTAAGTGAAATTTTGATTTCATCAAAATGAAAAAATGGCAGTATTTTTATTGTAGAATACCTTTAATGTATGTTTATGTAATATATTATGCTTAGATTTATTATTACGATGCTACAAATTTCCCACTTGCATTTTCCAAATACATATTTTCATATCTAAGATATCTTTATCTATCATCTATTTATATCAATCTATGTACCATCTGTCATCTATATGCACACACACACACACACATCTAATATTTAACGCTGAACTAGGCATGAGAGATCAGGAATTCTCATGAACTGAACTGCTTAACTACAGTGAGGAACTCAAATTCTTTTTGAATTTCAGCTGCATTATTTGAAAAAGAAAGTGAGATGAGGATATGCATTTCTACATCAGTCAAATGAAGATATTACTATTCATCATGCATTGTAAGAATTACAACTAAATAATGAATGTGAAGTAGCAAAGTGCTTGACAAATAGAGAGTATCCCAATTTGATCTAAGATCATTTCCAGTTCTAAAATTCTACTGTTCAGTACCAGGTTGTTTTTTTTTTTTTTTCTGTCTGTGTTTAATGGGAATTCATTAATTCTACAAATTATTCATTTGTGCTATTTCCTTTCCCCTTTCAGGTCACTGAAGGTATAGCACTTAATCTAGCTGTTAACCATTTTAACCTGAGGGGTTGTTGAAAATCCTCTTTAGAAGGCTATCTCAGGTCCACTGATGATTTCAAAATAGCTTGAGAATCAATCAGATTAACTAAAACATTTTCTACTCAGACATCTATTACAAGACTGATGTCCCTATAATGCTTCTCTGACATTGTGAACCTCCTTCCCAACTCTACAAAATGAGTACTAAAAATGAATATGTAAAGACAGATTTTTTCCTGAGGTCTTTTATTTTTCCTAAAAAGTCTAATTTCTACTTATCATTAGTTTAACATGAGTATGACTTTTTCTTTAGAAATTACTACTCCAAATTTTTTAGGCCAGAGCATGTGTGTGTGTGTGCGCGCGCGTGCTTGTGTGCATGTGGTATGTGTTTAGCCTTCTCATATCTATATGAAAAAAAAAAAAAAAAAAGAAAAAACCTCAAAGAAAAAATTTTATGTCAGTCCTTATCCTCAGCAATTGCAGGAAAAGGTAATCAAAATCAGAAATTTAAAATATACTTAAAGTCATGGCGCATTCAATTAGAAGACTAGAGACTTAGGTCATTCTGATAGTAATTAACTTATTCACTTGGAAAAGCTATTCAGTCTCTCTGGATTACACTTTGTTCATCAAATAATCAGTTATTTAGATTGTGCTACCTCTAAAACACTGTAAAATATATTTGTGATATATGTGACTGTACAACCAATGAGATAGACCTTTCTATAGCAGGCCTTATGTTTGTCTCTTCCATGCCTATATAAACCAATACCTAGAAATGATTCACCACAAGTAGATTTCTGATGAACAAATAATATATTAATGTTATAATAATACATAATTTTCTTGTATTAGTTTGATGTACTTTTGAATAGAAATTTTCAACATCAGGAGACACAGAACTATATTTCAAGTAGTACACAAAACACATGCACCAAATTCTAGTGTAAAATACTTTTAAAAGTTAAATTCTTGAAATGTATTTATTTATTTTATTTTTTTAAGATTTATTTATTCATTTTTATTTTTTTATTTTTAATTTTTTTTATTTTTTAATTTTTTATAGACATATATTTTTATCCCCAGGGGTACAGGTCTGTGAATCACCAGGTTTACACACTTCACAGCACTCACAGAGTGTGGGAAGAAGGGGCAGAGGAAGAGGGGGAGAAAGAATCTCAAGCAGACTTCCTGCTGAAAGCAGAACCCAATGCAGGGCTAAGTCTCACCATCCTGAGGTTATGAACTGAACTGAAATCAAGAGTTAGACACTCAGCCAACTGAGCCAACTGGGCACCCCTAAAATTTTAGAAATTTAATGCAATTAACTTTCCATGAACTTATTTTCAGGATGTGGAATACATCCTCATATATAAGCCAAGAGAAACTTAGTTGATAAAATGAAATGTGAACTTGAAATATCTACAGTATTCATCAATATCCATTCCAAATAATGTGTTTTTACTTATAATAGACTCCCAATAAAAATCCATTGCTTTAAAACAAAAAATAAAATGTGAATCTCCAAAGTCAACTACCACGGATCTTCCATATGTTATTTTCTGAAGGCACTAGGCATTGCCTACTTTGGAAAACATATAAAGGGACTAATTCAGCTGAACAATTTGAAGCTAATGTCATCTCTTGTCAACGGTAGCAGTATGAGTGCAGCTGACTTCATTTCAAAAGGTACTACACTGCTTTGAAGTAGTCCTTACTATAGAAAATTGAGAACATCCTTGAAATGGTTTCAAAAATAAAATTTTAAGGGAAATTACCACCTGATTCATTCCAAGATAAAAGAATGTGCCAATAATACAAATGTTGAATGCCAACTCATAAAATATGCCCCAAATCCTAATTGACACTAAGTAATATAATTACTAACACATAATTTTTTCTTATATTCATGTATAACATCGTATATATATTATATAGACTTAATATTACAATTACCTTATGATGCTAACATTAGAGTCTTTTTATTTCTTTCATGGAAAAATAAAATGGACCTGCGTTGGAAAGTTGAATTGTCTGATCAAGATTTAAGTACTGCTGTTAAATTACATTGTCAGCTTTGTAATAAATTCTGATTAAGAATTTACACCTTTGTGAACAGATTAGCAGACCTAATTGATTTTGATCCGTTAACTTCAATTTGCAGCTTTAAAAAGGTGTAACCTCACCCAGATTTATGGTTTGAAGCTCTTGTGTTTGAATTAATGAATTTTACATTTGATCTCATTAAGAAGAATTTTGGTTAAGTACATATATTTCTCCAAGTGGAAACTCTTTGCCTTAACTCCTGGGCATTGCATATATTTTCATAAATGTCCCCATTTATTAATCTCCAAACATATGAAGCAATAATTTTACATCTCATTTATTAACTGTCAACCATCAGTTTCTACTTCCATGTAATTACGAGGAGAACTTATCTTGTATTTTTATCTTCTTACCATCCTCCTGGACTTCGCCTGCAGTGATAGACATATGGTCAGGATGTTCTAACTCCGTTGTTAACATGCCATATTGCAGATAACAATCATTTATCATGGAAGCAGTTAGAGACTCTGGGAAAAGCCAGGCACAATAATTATAAATTATCACTTGTAATTATAATTTAAGGTTTGAAAAAACATTGTTTATAGAAATTCATTATGTGAAGATGAGTTCCTGTTCATAATAAATATGGAAACTGAGTGTGGATTTTATTTCCTGCTTCTTTTTCCTTACAGTTTATTAAATTTGGCATCAAATCCATCAAAAATATTTTAACCAGTTAATTAACAATGCAATCTTACATTATATAGTACTTAAACTCACTCAAAATATTTTTATATTATACAAGTAAATACTTTTTGCTTAAATAATCATCAATAAAATTTAATGGGGCAGCTAATTAATTTCACATACAATTGGTAGTAATGTTTTTAAATGAGATTTTCTATTTTAATTGGCATTATGGAGGCTTTTTTAAGTAAATTCATCATTGCCAATACCAACTTCACCTCCTCCCAAAACTTGACTTCAAGGCACCCAAACTCTAGTCAACACTTCTCAATTTTCCAGTTCATTTTTTACTTCCACCTCTCCAAATGTGTATTTCACTTCATCAGGATCCCCGTTTTGACTGTCATTCCTTTTATGTGCTTATTTCCCTACTTAAACAGCTTTGATTACATAGTTGATCCTCTTATCATGCTTTTACATACACCAACAAATCCCTGTCCTCTTTCCTTTCCCACGTGTATGGGACAAAAGAAGGATTTTATGGTATTTGCCTGGGACACACATGTAAAGATACACCTAAAAACTCATAATCACAATAATTAGTGTGTTAATGGAATATTTTAAACCTAAAATTTAGTATAATATATCCACAATGAACAAAACACCAAATTATACATAAAAGCAGGATCAGTATTTTTTTTTTTTTAATCTCAGTTAGGCACTCTTTCTGATCCTGTCTGTCAAAGTCATAGATCTTCTCATAGTTAAGAAATTGACTTAATTCTACCTCAATTTCCTGTCTATAGAGTCTTTGTCTTTTTCATATGAGAGACTGGGTATAGTATTGGAAAGAAGAGAAACTAGAGTTTATACAATATAAACTCCAATATAAATAAACTCCAATATAATGGAGTTTTAAGGCCTTTCCTTTCTGTATATTACTATTTCCACCCTGCCCTCCCCTGTGTTGGTGAATTTACATAAATACTTTAGGATCTTAGTTAACTTGTCTATAAATGGGAATATCAGTAAGAAATAAAGAGTTTTAATGGAGTGAGTATGCAATACGGCAAACTGCTTTCCAAAATACACCCTTTCCATTCCTAGTTTATGTTTTTTGAAAAAGCTTAAATATGCCATGGTTCTTTGGAACTTCATATGTGCTGTATCGAAGCGATAACTCCTTCCCTTCTTTCTCATGCCTCATCTCTTTTCAAATTACTACTTATCCTTCAGAACTCAGCCAGGTTGTCACTTCTTGAGAAAATTGTTTCCAAACCTCTAAACTCAATCACATTGCACATTGTAAGTATTCATATTAGCATGCACCCTGTAGCATTTGTCAAAGTTGAAATGATTCATTTAGACAATTAATTGTTTAATGTCTGTCTCCTACACTAAACTGCAAGTAAGACTTGTTTCTTTCTTCCCTCCCTGCCCCGCCTCCTGGAGGTGTTTTGTTCCCAACATAGGACACAGTGTCTGGTAATTGGTAGGCACTCAAAGCAAACAAACAAAGAAATCCACTTTTAAATGAGTAATGTTTGAATAAATAAGCCCTGATATTAGTTTATTCTCTTCTCTTCAACATTCTAAGATCTAGGAAGAAAAGCCAAAAAAAAAAAAAAAGTCAAATCAAGTAATTTATTCTAAGATTTTACAGGATACATAGCAAGGTAAGATTCATTTCAGGAATTTCAGGATGTTTTACAATTATAGAGCTTATTTTATTAGGTTAATATGTCAGCAATAAATTCTTACGGTAATCTGTTACACTTAAAATACATACTATATAATTCAGCACTGATTTCTGTTCTCTTAAAACACTCTAAATGGAAAGCTACATTCTTTTTTTTTTTAAGATTTTATTTATTTGACAGAAAGATCTCAAGTAGGCAGAGAGGCAGGCGAAGAGAGAGGGGGAAGCAGGCTCCCCGCCCAGCAGACAGCCCAATGCGGGGCTTGATCCCAGGATCCTGAGATCATGACCTGAGCCAAAGGCAGAGGCTTAACCCACTGAGACACCCAGGTGCCCTGGAAAGCTACATTCTTAAAATTACAAAAAGGAGGTTTCTAAAAACGATGCCAACAAAACTTATAAAAAACCATTAAAATTATTTGTATATTATGTGAAATATTATAGCTGCACAGAAATAAAAATGTAACTACTGGAAACCAGGATACAAATTATTATTGTTTGTTTAGAAAATCACTCAACTATGTGACTTTGGAGAGCCTCAGAATTCTTACCTGTGTAGTTTTACAAAACACATGGCTTATGGAAAATAAATAAATAAATAAAAAAGCTCATGTGATAAGTGACATTTTTAAATGCAATACCAATACGTATGCTTACTTACAAAATTATTACATACAAGGTGATTTTCTAATTTAAAGGACTATTTGGAATTGACAAAATACTTTCTATCTATCTATCCATCTATTTATTTATTTTTATAAAATACACTTATAATATTGTACTAAATAATGTGCCTAATACTGCAGTTAGGCAATTTTTGTTATGACTTAAATAACTTAATATCATCACATTTTTAGGATTTGTCTTTTAGGAAATTATTTTTCTTTCTCTTTAAAGCATCAACTGGTGCTTTAATAAATTAGGGGGTATGGTTTTCTGTCCCCAGAGACCACAACAAGCTACAGAAAGTCTATCAAAATTCAGCTCAGGTGTTTGCAATACAGTACATGCTTCTCATCTTTAGTCATGATGTCATGCTTCAGAGGACAGCATGATAAGAATGTAGTTACTCCATGACAGTCAACAGTCCTGCTAAGAAAATCTTAGCCCAGAAAAACATAACAATCTTAACTCAAAGATGTGATCAAGTTAATCTTTCTTCATACCTACCTGAAACACAAAACACAGGCGCTGAGGTTAGTCAGCTGTGAAGTAACAGTGTTGCTGCAAAGTGATCACTGAACTATCTTCCTGTGTCCCTGTGAAATACATTTTGCCAAATCTAGTGGGTTGGATAACAAATCAAAGAGATGGTATCTCGCACAAAGTGTTTAGATATGAAACCAACTATAACGATGTGGGTTGTTCATCATGGAAGCAAGAATAACTATTTTGTATAAGCATAGCCTTAATAAAGTAACCATAAAGAGTGTTAATATAAAGTAAAAACTCCTAAAATGCATTTTAAAGTATTTGTGAATATGAATAGTGAATACATGTGAATATGAATAGTTATGAATCATCTATAAAAATATTTTGTAGAGATTAGGCAATACTATACTTATCACATAAAAAATCTTTTAAAAGTTTTCAGTGGGTGTATTTAAGTATTATGGATTTTACTCTATATAAATGTACACTTCCCTAGAATAATCTTTCTATAAATCCGAAATGTAGCTTAATTCATACAAACACTGCATTTTGTAAATTTGCATCATCATTAATTTTGTGTACTATATTTACTTTCTCAATTTTTGCTAACTTTGTATAATTATGGAAAGAACAGAGTTCAGGTTCTTTGCGGTGTTCTTTAAGAGCCTAGTTGACAATATGACATATCCAAAATTACATTTGTGAAATAGTAAAATCAATGAATTTTCATTCTATATATACAGACAAACAAGTCATTTAAAATCAAAGAGATTTAGAGTCAAAATTTACCATAAAAAGTACTTAGTTTTAACCACATTTTCTACAGGTCATATACTGAGGAATAGAGTAGTTTGGGCTTCTACAAGGGCTCACCCTACTGGTTGTTCATAGACCAATATCTGAAAGCCATTGACCTGAATGCCAATACGCTCTACAAAGATTAATTTAATGAAAAAGTTATCTTGAAACCTTCCTATACCTAAACCAATAGACTTAATCTACATGATCAGTTTAAATTTTTGAAAGAATGATAGGAACATATTTTATCACCATAAATTTATATTTAGTCATCTGTCAATATATGATAGTCATTCCCTTAGACTAGAATGGGGGACATTTTTCTTATGACAAAAAAAGGAAACTTTCAATAGCAATTTGAAAGAACTATTTAGATATTTAAGTAAAGCAATTCTAGGGAGACACTTGTTTCTATACAACATATATTTCATAACATAAATTTCATATACTGTTGTATATAACATATTCAGTTCTATATTTTTAGATTACCTTACCATTCGATTATAGTTGCATTGCATAAATACAAATAGGACTATGTTTATAGCAGAAGGAAAGAAAAAAACATGAGACTCATGGGCTTGCAATGCCATTGGAAGTTGTTAAACTAGGCAAACTTACTATAGAATGTTAAAGTCAAACCTTAGAAAAGCTGTAGTAATAAAAATAGAAGTTATATTCTGAACGTAAATTTAAACATAAGGTAGGAATTACTATTTCATATCCTGAGCTTCATTTGGTCATTTTTTTTTTAAGATTTTATTTATTTATTTGACAGAGAGAGATCACAAGTAGGCAGAGAGGCAGGCAGAGAGAGAGGAGGAAGCGGGCTCCCTGCTGAGCAGAGAGCTGGACGCGGGACTCCATCCCAGGACCCTGAGATCATGACCTGAGCGGAAGGCAGTGGCTTAACCCACTGAGCCACCCAGGCGCCCCACCATTTGGTCATTTTTGACCCCAAATATCAACCCGCCAAAATTTGTCCCTCTGGCTGATTTTTGTCAGTGGTTGGATGAAATAATAAAAATGTATACTGAATACTAGTTATAGTTGTTACGTAGCTTTGCTGCTCTTAAGAATTCACATGGAAAGTGTCAGCTTTCCTAGCAGACTGTGGCTGAATACAATGTGACTCTTTACTTTTTTATGAATTATTCAAATTATTTTAATAAAGAATGAAATGAACAAAATACATATTTCCTAAGTGCTTACAAGAATTAGGTGAAAGAGAAATAATATTAAATTACAATTTTAATATTCAAGATCATTTTAATCATTTAAACATTTTGAACCACGGAGATGAAATTTAACATGTTTAAAATTCTATAACTGGGATGCCTGGATGGCTCAGTTGGTTAAGCCTCTGCCTTAAGCTCAGGTCATGATCCCAGGGTCCTGGGGGAGTCCCACATTTGGCTCCTTGCTCAGTGGGGATCCTGTTGCTCTCTCTGCATCTGCCTGCCACTCTGACTGCTTGTGCTCTCTCTATCTCTTTCTCTCTGACAAATAAATAAATAAACAAAACCTTAAAAAAAGTCTATATTCAATATTTTATTCAATTACTAGTATAGTATAGTTATAGTTGCCTTTTTACTGTTCTCTCTGTCATTTCATTGAAAATTAATGAAAATATCCTGCTATCAAAATTAGCTAACTTGGGGGTCCCTGGGTGGCTCAGACAGTTAAGTGTCTGACTTTCAGCTCAGGTCACCTTACTGGGATTTAGCCCCGGTTTCGAGGGGGAGGGTCCCTGCTCAGCAGGGAGCCTGCTTCTCTCTCCCTCTGCACCTCCTCCCATTCATGATCTTTCTCACGTATTCTTTCTTACAAATAAAAAAAAAATAAAATGTTTTTAAAAATAAAATAATTAAAAAGAAGTTAGAAATTAAAAAAAATATATTTTATGTATTTAGAGAGAGTACAAGTGGGGGGAGGGGCAAAGGGAGAGGAAGGGAAAGAGTATCAAGCAGACACCCACCTGAGCACAGAGCTTGTTGCAGGACTTGATCTCATGACCCTGAGATCATGACCTGAGCCAAAATCAAGAGGCAGATGCTTAACCAACTGAGCCACCCAGGTGTCCCCAAAAGTTACTAACTTCTTGAATGTTACATTATAAGAAGCAGATTTTTTCTGAAACAATTTATTTCACCTTTGGAATATTAGGTTGAGTCTAGAATAGCAGATTTTAGAAATGAGCACTAACCATAAAACATCCAGTGATGAGGGGTGCCTGGGTGGCTCAGTGAGTTAAAGCCTCTGCCTTGGGCTCTGGTCATGAAGCCAGGATCTTGGAATGGAGCCGCGCACCGGGTTCTCTGCTCTGCGGAGAGCCTGCTTCCTCCTCTCTCTGCCTGCCTCCCTGCCTGCTTATGATCTCTCTCTCTCTGTCAAATAAATAAATAAAATCTTAAAAAAAAAAAATCCAATGATGAATAAGAAATCCAGTTGCTAACATTATGTTTCTTATTGTTCATATAAGATAATAAAATTAAGTATTTATAGTAATTCAGTTATTTTCAAAATGTATTTTTCTTTTTTTTAAAATTTTTTATTTTTTATAAACATATATTTTTATCCCCAGGGGTACAGGTCTGTGAATCACCAGGTTTACACACTTCACAGCACTCACCAAAGCACATACCCTCCCCAATGTCCATAATCCCCCCCCCTTCTCCCAACCCCCCTCCCCCCAGCAACCCTCAGTTTGTTTTGTGAGATTAAGAGTCACTTATGGTTTGTCTGCCTCCCAATTCCATCTTGGCAAAATGTATTTTTCTATGTGACTTCAAAGAGAAAAATGTTTGTTTGCTTTTTTTTAAGATAAAACAGATAATCTGACAGACAAGGACATTTTGGTACACATGCCACATGACTTTGTAACACCCTATGCTGTCTAACTTTAAATAAATAGCTCATTGTGATAATGGCATCCCATTCACAGATATCAACATTAACAGATTGAGTGGCGGTGTGTTCAGGGATAATGGAGAAGGAATTCATACATTGTGTTAATATGATTGTATGATCATGTGGAAGTTTAGTATAGAATTTCAGCATTGATATTTATTGTACTTATTATAATATTATATAAGTTGTATGTCAACAAAATATATTATGTTAAACAGCAATTACAAAGACCATGCATAGGAGGATTTAGGGATTGAAGAAGGATAGATTTATACAAATAATTATGTGTGAAAGTTATGACACATAGTAATAAAAACCTGGAGATAAACTACACAGTTTATAGAACATTGCCAATTGCTATAGATTGAATGTTTTCATTTCCAAAGTGCATATGTTGGAAATTTAGAAGTGCAATGGTGTTTAGAGGTGGGGTATTTGGGACTTGATTAGATCATAAGGAGGGAACCCTCATGCATGCAAAGAGTGCCCCTGTTAGAGATTCTAGAGAGCTAGCTTACCCCCTTCAATCATGAGAGGTTATAGTATGAAAACAGCAATCCAGATGAAGCATACACTCTTTTCCTACTAGAAATAAACTTGATATTATTTTTTGTAATTTCTTTCTTGTTCTTCCATTTGCACTTTTTACCAGTTTAGACCAGTCAGGAAAGACCCATGCCCTTGGCACTACAGCTAGTGCTGCATTTTCATACTTATAAAATAACAGTACATTCTTTTAGGATTGAATACTTTTTCTCTCAGGATCTGGTCCCCAGTGATAGCACTAACTGGGCATTAATTCTAAACATCCCCTCTCCTGACTGGCTCCATTTAAGTCCCAGGAAGATAATTTCCATATCTCTTGTCATAAGTCCTTGAGGGAAGAAAAAAAAAAAATATATATATATATATATATATATATATATATATATATATATCTGCTTTGAATGCCATGTGCTACCACTCAAATAGAACAGAGACTTTACTTCCCAGGATGAGGAGAACTTGAATGATGCAAACACTTGGGTAAGGGAAACAGTTTAATCATCAAACAGCATGAATAGCATAGGTTCTCCTACAAGGAAGTATCATTTTCCACAGTGCTTTCCTTTTTCTCTTCTCTTTGAGTCACTTGTTTTAGTAGTGTGCAGGCATTAGTGTTGTATTCACAACAGATGCACATTTTGCAGTATTAAACAATAAATTTCCATTTTTTTTGCAGATATAGAAAGAGACATGCATGAAGAAAGGGATAAATGCAGAAGTACCATGAATAACATTTGATACTAATGACTTACAGTACTGAAGGGATCTAAATATTGTTTTCAGAGATAGCATTTTTATGTAAATCAGCATCTCCTCCAGTATTTTCTCTAGCTCAATAGCTCTCTTTTGAGTTTCTGGAAATCAGAATAACCATATCTCGTCCTTCTGTTCTCTAGTTCTCATAATTCCTGTTTCTTATTTTCCAACTTCTTATATCTATAAGCTGAATTCTGCATTATTTCTTTAGTCATGTTTTTCAGTTTAGTAATTCTTCAATTTTGCCTCATATACTATGGAACATCTATTAAGTTAATATCAGTTTTATCTGTTCATATATTTATTTTTCATTTCTAAAAGCACTTGGTACTTTTAAAATCTGCTTTCTTCCTTTTGATGATGTTTTATTCCTCACTTATTTTTATTCTTTTATTTAAAAAATAATAGATGGGGATATTTTATATCTTTATATGACAAGTCCAAGAATTGCTTTTATTGTTTGTTTATATCTTTCTTTTCTGGTTTTTACTCATAATGTATTCTTTCTTCATTTATGGTTAACTTTTTTAAAGATAAATATTTTCTTTGAATTTCATCCATGAAATATTGAAGATATAATTGGGTAATAACTTTTTTCATTTTAGTTTTATTGAGATATAATGAATATATGCCACTGTGTAAGTTTTAAGGTGAGCAGCAGAACGATTTTATTTACATGTATTGTGAAGTGATTACTAAAGTAAGTTTGTTAACACCGGGTTATCCTATGTAGACACAAAAAAGGGAAAGAAAAAACATTTTCTCATGTTGAGAAATTTTAGGATCTACTCTCATGGCAACTTTTAAATAAACCATACAGTAGAATAAACTGCAGCCATCATGTTGTACTTTACATCTCTAAGTAGTTATGTATTTCCATTTATAATTAGAAGTTTCTTCCTCTTCAGCAACTTTATCCAATTCCACATGCCCCCATGCACTACCTCTCCCCTCTGATCACAAATCTAATCTCTTTTTACTAAGTTTGGGTTTCTTTGCTTGTTTTTTAGATTCCATATATAAGTGAGATTATACCTTATTAGTCCTTCTTTGTCTGACTTATTTTACATAACATAATGTCCTTGGGGCCCATCCAGGGTGTCACAAGTAGTAGGTAGTGCTTTCACTGAAGAAACTTTAGCTTGTTTCCATCAAGCCTGAGGTAGCGCTATCGCTGTCAATCTAGTACCACATGAAATTAATTTCTTAGTTTGTAATTCTCACTTCTACAAAGTTGTATAAATTTGAACTCTATATTGGATAGCAAGCTCACTCGTGGTTGCAATTTATCCGGAGAGACTTCTTTTTCCTTCCCGAATCTTCAGTGTGTTAAGGTGGTTCCCTATTATTTTTCTACAAGGTGGCAGAATGTCCTGAGATTTGCCATCGTGAAATGTATAAAAATTTGGAAATATTGATTATGAATAAGTACTTCATAATTTCCTATTAAAATGATCTGCATTTACAGCCTAACAACCTTAAACTACTCTGATGCCAACTAGATAGCATACTTCAGACAGAAAGTTTCATTTTTAACAGTGATTACTCCTGTTAATAATGAGTTCACCCCATATAACAAATACATTAACAGTATAGATCATCTACTTTCAGGGTTTTTAATTTTTATTTTAATATATGGAAATGTACTGGATCATCAAAAACACTCAAAAAGAGTTTTGAACCAAGTAAAATTGGGAAAGAGTTTATTTTTCTATTACTATATATCATAGCCAAAAGTTAGTGTTTTCTATTTAAAAAAAATTTTTTTTTAATTTGTTTTTTTAAGATTTTATTTATTTATTTGTCAGGGATAGAGGGAGAGAGAGAGAGCGAACATAGGCAGACAGAGAGGCAGGCAGAGGCAGAGGGAGAAGCAGGCTCCCTGCCAAGCAAGGAGCCCGATGCAGGACTCGATCCCAGGACACTGGGATCATGACCTGAGCTGAAGGCAGCTGCTTAACCAACTGAGCCACCCAGGCGTCCCAGTGTTTTCTATTTTTAATTATCCTTAATTTCTTATTAAGTTATAAATTTTTTCTTGGTGGGTACACACCCATACTTTTCTTCTATTCAATGCTGCTGAGGATATAAGGTACCTAGAAAATCAATCCATTATTTGCAATTTTTTAAAGGTGGTGACAGAAGCAAAACTGATGTGTGTGTGTGTGTGTGTGTGTGTGTGTGTGTGTTTGTGTGTGCGTTTATAAACACCACAACAGAAAAATACATGATGGTAAATAATACATTATAAGAGGGTTTTTGTTGTTGTTCTTGTTTTTATTTAGTAGGAAGAGGCTGGCATTTGGAATGGCATTTAGAGGACAAACACAAATTTTGAAAGGATTGAGAGGATTGACACAAAAAAGAAAAGATGGAAGAGGAGGGGGCATAGTTTGAGGGGAAACAGCAGAAAAGCTTTGCAACTTGATGGAAGAATGGTCCTTGTTGGCAAACCCAGTTTGCTTGTGACTTCACCTTGGTTTTTCATGTATATTTTACTTGCCCTTTTCTTGCTAAGAATAAGGAGGAAATAGGAAAATAGAACATCTAGAATTTCTTAGAAAATGGAGCTAGAAACAAAAGGAAATTTTTTTTTTACAACTTGATGAAAGAATGGTTTTTGTTGATAAATTCCAGTTTGCTTATGACTTCAGCTTGGTTTTTAATGTGTATTTTACTGCCCTTTTCTTGCTAACAATAAGGAGAGAAATGGGAAGAAAAACACCTAGAATTCCTTAGAAAACAGAGCTAGAAACAAAGAATTTTTTTTTAAATCTACCATTAGTTTACTAATAACTGCAAGGTGTTTGTATAATAAATTACTACATCAGAATAAATGAGGATTAACTCTGGATTTATATAATCATGCATCTATTATATTGATTAAAAATTGCAAATATGAAGTAGAAGTATGGGAGATAATTATTTGAACCTTCCTTTTGGTTTAGGGTTCCACAGGAATTATGATTTTTGATTTTTCATTTTCCATATGCAAAGAATATATTATGGATTGCCTATAGCTAATGATTAGTGATATCTATATACAGAACTCCATTTACTTTGTGAACCTCTAAAATATTTCATTACAAATAGCTTTTACTCAATTATTGTTCAGTTACCTAATTATCTTTCCAATCTTGTGAATTTTTTCTCAATTATAACTTATTGTCAGTATATTCATTGAGGTTGTCTATGGCCATTTGTTTAATATCGGTAGTTTTGAACAAATTTTTGCATAACTTTCACTAAAGTAGACATTTCTTTAAAGATAAAGTGAATCGTATTGATATACAAAGGCACTATCACTTTTTGATTACAGGGAATGAATTTTAGAGTTTAAGACTTTTGATTCTAACCCAGGCTTTATCACTAATAAGTTTGTGATCTTATTCTCCCCATACGCTAAGCATTGGTTTCCTTTTTTATTAAAAGGTAATACTAATGCTACTTCATGGGGAAGTTGTAAGGATTTTATGGACATTACTAAGAAAATACTTAGCATAGTGCTTAGCCAAGAAGGATCTGCTCCCTATGCAACTATTTTTTTTTTAACTTTTTTAGGTATTCTCTATCTGAAGTGTCTATTTTGTTACATATTCAAACGAATGTTGTTATCCAAATACCAAAGGACCCCTTTATAACTAATATTATGATATAAAACCAGGGGGCTTTGCATTAAAGTAAAAAGAGAGTTTCAGCACTTGTGGCAGTATCATTAAATATGCTGATGTGAGTAACTGTGCATTGGGTCCGAACTATCACAGAAGTAGGTGTGAGGGATCAAAGACAAGTGACTGCAGAGATGAATCCTGCTGTCCCTGTGAATCCAGAAGACTTTCGCATAACAAACAGTACTTGGCAACTTTTTTGTGTGTATTCCAAGTTGTCTAGTCTCTTTCAGACTGGCGATATCAACTCTACATCTGGGCAGTTCACTATAACCAGTGATGCATCCTCCCTCCTGAGGAGCTGCCATTCTCTCTGAGCTTCTTTCCGCTTCTCTTTGCCCTTTAGAAGGCATCTTTGAATTTGCTTTTGCAACACAAAAGGGAAACTCTGGGGGAGTCCTGCTGAGTCTTGCTTAGTGAGAAGCAGGAAGTAGGCATGGTACTTTTTGTATCCTTAAGTAAACTGTGTGGTCTTAACAAGACTACTAAACCACACAGAGTTGTTCAGAGTTGCTACTGAAAGGGAGATAAAGACAGGCACCTATCTATGCATCCCACAGCTAGCTCTCTAGCCTCAATAGGCCCTTTGCTTTACAGAATTGAAGATGAATTGAGGTGGACCATGCCTAGTCTTTCTTATTCTTTTGTTAAGCAATGAGAGTCAGATGCCTGCGATTAATTATATCTAGCAGGTAGTAAAACAAACATATTGATAAATGGTACACTTGTCTTTTCTTTAACAGAACTAGTACTACTTTTTTGCTGATTTATATTGGTAATTGAAGAAAGGTACTTTAGATGTTTTGGGATCATAAATCATTAAACATCTCCTAAGCCATACTGAACTGTAACTTTGAGGTTGAGAGATTCCTAGAGAATCTCATGTACTTTTCAGAGGACTTACTAGGCAGTCTTGACATTTTAAGCATGATCATTGATTGTCATAAGGAGTGTCTTGCATATTATAGATGTTTACCAGCATCTCTGACTTCTACTCACTAGATTTCAGAACTCATCCCAGCCTCCTGTCTGAGTTGTAACAACGGAAAACATATCGAGAAATTGTCAAATCATCTCTGATAGAGAGCCACTATACTGAATCTTACCCACTTTTTTAAAATTCTTATACTATCACGAAGTACAGTATAGTTTTCCAGAGACTACCTGGTTTGTGATCTCATAAGAGATTATTTTATCTGAAAATGTTTTAATGTTGCCTTCTTTAGAAAAAAAAAATGTTGCAAAATACATATATCATAACATTTATCATTTTAATCATTTAAGAGTATAATTCAGTGGCAGTATTACTTTTGCAACATTGTACAACCAGTATCACTTTCTATTTCATTTTTTTATCACTTCAAATAGAACCTTTATAAAAATTAAGTGATAATTCCACATTCCTCCCTCTATTGACTTCTGGTGACCTGCAATCTACCTTCTGCCTCTATTCTAGATATTACGTTTAAGTGGAACCAGACAGTGTGTTCTTTGAGTTTGCTTTATGTCGGCTTTTCAAGGCTTATCAGAGCTTCATTCCTTTTTATAGTGGAAAAATATTCCATATTATGTATTAACCACATTTTGTTCATTCATTCATCTGTTAAAGGGCCCTTAAGGGTCTACCTTTTGACTATCATGGATAATTTTGTAATGAACATTGGTACACATGCATTTTCGAAGAATATACCTAGGGGTGGTATTGTTGCATCCTGTGGTAAAATAATGTTTAACTTTTTGAGCTATTGCCAGATTGTTTTCCATTGGACCTACACCATCTGACTATCCCATGCACAAGCACTCCAGTCTCTCCATATCCTCTCAAATACTTGTTTTCCATATTTCAGACTACTATGATCCTAAGAGATGTGAAATGGGATATCATTTTCATTTTGATTTATTTAGTTTTGATTTTGTGTTTATTGTCAATTTGTATAACTTCTTGGGTAAAATTTCAATTCATATTCTTTGCCCAGTTTTTAACTAGGTCGTCTTTTTGATGTTGAGTTTCAGGAGCTTTGAAAATATATATATTCTGGATATTATGCTCTTCTCAGATATATGATTTGCAGATAATTTTTTTCTATGCTATAGGTTATCTCTTCACTTTCTGGAAATACCCTCTGATGCACCTTTTTTTTTTTTTTTTAAAGATTTTATTTATTTATTTGACAGAGAGAAATCACAAGTAGATGGAGAGGCAGGCAGAGAGAGAGAGAGGGAAGCAGGCTCTCTGCTGAGCAGAGAGCCCGATGCGGGGCTCGATCCCAGGACTCTGAGATCATGAC
>NC_081557.1:228880638-228917008 GCF_022355385.1 Mustela nigripes | reverse complement strand
GAGGGAGAGGCAGGCAGAGAGAGAGAGAGGGAAGCAGGCTCTCTGCTGAGCAGAGAGCCCGATGCGGGGCTCGATCCCAGGACTCTGAGATCATGACCTGAGCTGAAGGCAGCGGCTTAATCCACTGAGCCATCCAGGCGCCCCCCTCTGATGCACCTTTAAAAAAAAATAATGATTTCTATGTTTTCTGTTGTTTCTTGTACTTTTGAAGGCATATTTAAAAATCCATTATAAATATAAAGTCATGAAGATTTACTTTTATGTTTTCTTCTACGGTTTTAAGGTTTTAATCTCATATTTAGGTGTTTAAATCTTTTTGAGTTAGTTTTTGCATATGAAGTAGGTCGGATGTGAAAAATAAGCGGATGTGAAAAATCTTTGCATCAGCACCGTTTGGTGAAGGCTGTTTTTCCCGACTCCATGGACTTCACACTCATGAAAAATCAGTTGGTTGGAGATATATAGTTTATTTCTGGACTCTCAATTTCATTCCAAGGATCTATGTATTATTTTTATGCCAATAGGCAGACATTGTTATTACTTTAACATTGAGGTAGTTTTGGATATTGGGTTGAGGGTCTTCTAAATATATTCTTTTGCAAAGTTGTTTTCACTATTTGGGGCCCTATTCCCAGGTTTCTGAGTGAATGAGTGTGTGTATATATGTCTAATCATGAAAGGGTATTGGAATTTATTAACTTCTCTGCAATGATTGAGATTTTTTTTTCCTTTTTTGCCTCCTTTTGCTTCTCTCCCCCCACATAAATGTATCATATTTTATGGATTGATTTTCTTAGGCTAAATCAACATTTTATTGCTGTGAGAAACCCCACTTTGTCATAAGCTATTGGATTCAGCTTGCTAGTATTTTGTAAAGGATTTTTGCATCAACACTTATAGGGGATGCTCTTCCGGAATTTTTTCTTGGTATCAGAGTAATGCTGAACTCACAAAGTGAGTTAAGAAGTGTTTTATTCTCTTATATTTTTCACATAAATTTGAGAAGAATTGGTGTTAATCTATTTCAATGTTTAGTAATCTTCACCGATGAACACAATCTGGATTTTTTCTTTTTGGGGGAAATTTCTGATCATCGATTTAATGTTATCACTTTTTATAGATATATTGAAATTTCTATTTATTCTATTAATCCTATTTACTCTTAAGGCATTTAGGTAACTTGTATGTTACTAGAAATTATCCATTTTATCCAGATGATCTAATATGTTGGAGTACAATTATTTATATATTTTCTTATCATCCTTTTTTTTCATAAGGACAGTAGTAATATCCCCACCCTCACTTTGATTTTAATTATTTGTGTCTTCCCTTTTTTCCTTTGTCATTTATTCTAGCTAAATGTTTTTTCAGTTTCATTGATCTTGTTTTGTGATCCTCCCTAGTATTTTTCTACCTCTATTTTATTTGTTGTCACTAGTATTTCCTTGCTTCTACTAATTTTGAGTTTAGTTTTCTGTTCTGTTTCTGTTTTCTCAAACTGTAAAATTAGGTTATTGATTGAGATCTTTCCTCATTTTTAATGTGGGTATTTGCAGGTATAAATTTCCATCCATTAACTGCCTTTGTGCATCTCATAACTGTTGGTATGTTGTGTTAAATTTTTATTTCTCTATAGATATTTTCTAATTTGCATGGTGATTTCTTTTTTGATTTTTGTTTGTTCAAGAGTATACTCTTTCACATGTTTGTGAATTTTCCAGTTTCCTTTTGTTACTAACTTGTAACTTCATTGAATTTATTGTCTGGAGAAAAGACACTTTATATAATTTCAACTTTTCAAATTCACTGACGCTTGTTTTGGGGCCTAATGCAATCTAGGTTGGAAAATTCACCATGTGTTCTCCAAATTGATGGGGTTTTTTGTTTGTTTGTTTGTTTTTGATTTTGCCTTTTGCCTTTTGTAATGCCTAGCAATTTTTTCTTAATTGCCAGACATGATGTACCACATAAAGAGGTGTGTCTTTAGTAAAATTGTGAAGTGGGGGGAAAGGAGAATTGTTCTTTATTTCAAGATATTGGTAGCTTTTGACAGGAGAAAGGGACACCGAATTATAAGAGCTCTTTGGTTTATAAGCATTTTTTCTTTATCTATCAAGGCGAGTACTTGGTAATCTAGATCACTACTTCCCAAAGTTTATTCAGAAAACATATGACCTAGTCATCTTGTTCAAATTGGTTTGATATTAATAAGTTCTGGATCAGATCTAATATTCTGAATTTCTAATGAATTCCCAGGTGAAGTCCATGCTTTCAGTTCTCAGTATACACCTTGAGTAGCAAGACCCTAGATCTCATTTAAAATGAGTGTGAGAGAGAGAGACAAAGAAAGAGACAGAGAGGGAGATTAAGAAATTTTCAAATACAAGAAATCAAGCAAAGATACAAATATGGTTATAGATATGTAGCTTCAATTAAATACTAGATCATTATTTGTGTCAAACTTGGTGCAGAACAAGTATGGGATTTTAAATTAGAACAAAATAGGTTCATATATTAATCCCAAATTTTTAGTTGTGAAAATTTTATACTATTGCTAAACTACCTTGTCTCAACTGGATGGTGAGAAAAGTAACACCTACCTTTTAGAAGAGTTATGAAGATTAAATATGATAATTTTCTATAAAGCTCTTAACATAATTTCTATCACTTGGTCTTACAGGTTCACCATTTACATTAATTATATTAAGCATTTGTAATATATTTATGTTTAATTTTAAAATTATTTTATACTTTATAAAATAATACTGTTCTTCATCTATTTTATAAGAAAATAAGCGACAGTTTAGTTATTTTGAACAAGCTTACTTTTCAGTCCTACATGTTGGAATTTTCCTGAGAGTTTTAGGAATTGGTCATCAATTTCTGTTGTTTGACAATAAAATCTCTATCATATAGTCAATAAAAGAAATAGAAAACTATGTTTATAATAATTATATAAATAAATTTCCTCAAACCTTTCCTAAGTTTTCCAAGTGGTTTATGTAGAATACAGCAACACTGTGCTATGTTCACATTTCAGTTATCATGATTTAGTTAATTAACACTGGTCCTCCAATAACATGGTTCAAATTCCGTTTACCATGGTATGTTGTCAGTAATTACAAAAGGTACAAGGTTTGGTGTTTCAATCTATGAGTGAATCACTAACTACACAAATAATAGATATGCAACATGATCAGGAACAAATCCCTTCACCTCTTTCAAAGTCTGCAAAGATTGTTCTATTTATAAACTGTTATTCGGCTCATGCACAAAGAAAATGTGAGGCTTTTCTGATCTCTTGTCTCATAATGTAAATCCATCCTCATCATATTACAAAATAGATAATTCAGGGGGGAGCTGCATGGCTCAGTCAGTTAAGCAGCAGATTGGTGACTTCCCATTCAGGTCATGATCACAGGGTCCTGGGATCCAGCCCTGCATAAGGCTCAGTGCTCAGCATGGAATCTCCTTGAAGATTCTCTCTCTCTCCCTCTCCCTTTCCCCCACTTCCCCTGCTTGCATTCTCTCTCTCAACTAAATAAATAAGTCTTAAAAAAAAAAAAAAAGGATAATTCAGGTGGCAGTTGATAAAGTGAAAATACAGCAAAGAAAAGAAAAGTGATAACACTAGGAGAGAGAAATTAGAATTAAAACATAAATGGAGTTATAAAGAGAATACCTGTTTGGGAAATGTTGACATCACTGCTTTTCTAGAGACTCTAGAGGAACAAAGCAAAAGTGAACTTACTAACATAAATGAGAAAAATGACTTAACAAAAAAAGATTAATTTGTTCTGGAGAAAGTAACACGAGAAAAACACTTCATCTTAAAGAAACTGTCAGAGATATTTCACAACATTTAAAATGCAAAGGATTAAATGTGGGTTCCAAAGTTGGAAAGGACTAAGACAATCTGCTAAGTCTTTGAACAGATGGACACTCCATATTAAATATTATATGATAAACAGAAGGCCAACATTACTCAAACTTCTAGATAAGATTTTATTATTTATTTATTTATTTATCTATTTTAAATTTTATTTATTTATTTTGACAGAGAGAGATCACAAGTAAGAGGGCAGAGGGCAGGCAGAGAGAGAAGGGGAAGCAGGCAGAGAGCCCTATGTGGGGCTGGATCCCAGGACCCTGAGACAATGACCTGAGCTGAAGCAGCTGCTTTAACACACTGAGACACTCAGGCGCCCCTACATAAGAATTTTTTAAAGAAATAAAAATAATGTTTTAAAGAACAGTGTATCAAATAAATATGGGTTCTATTTAAAAAAAAATATGTGTTTATTTAAGAGAGAAACAGAGAGGGTATGAGCAGGGGTGGGGGCAGAGGAAGAAGGAGAAGCAGACTCCCCTCTGAGTGGGGAATCTGATGCAGGGCAGTATGCGTTTCCCTTTATATTGATAGCAGATTAAAAAAAAAGATATTTCCATATTTTGACAGTTTTTTATGGATTATGAAATGGTCATGATTTCCACACTAATTAATATCATTTTCCATAATTTTAGCTTTCCTAGTCATTTTTACAGTCCCGCACAACAATGCAAAACAACTACCTGTAGGTTAATGCTGATTATCCTTAACACCAAACTTCTTGTTTCTACTTTAGTAAGCTTTATTATACATAAATATTTTCATTGATTATGACATCACATACTTATATATGTAGATATGTTTTCAAACTTCAAGTAATGCAGTAGTTAGATTTCTAAATTTCTGATTTTGTTTACTTTTGCTCATGCTCATTTATTTTGTTCTAACCATTAATTCTACCATGGGGCTAATTCTAAGAGAATTCATACTGTTTTCTATCACAATATGTATAGCCTAAATAATGTCCACAGATGTTTAATTAGCTGTTGCAGAATCACATACTTTTTAAAAAATATTAGAGATTTGCTTACAAATACTTTAGAACATTCAAATAATAAAAGAGGACTTGAAATAGCCTGAAAAATTTATAAAATCCAAACAAAAAATCAAAGTTGCAAAAAATGAACATATGTTTAAAACATATTGAACTTATCTAATTGTGAGCATTTGTTAATATAAATTGTTTTAAAGGAAGATGCTGAATTTGTAAGAAATATGCTTTGAAAGTGTTGTATGGACATTTCAGGCAATAATAAAACATAATTTGAGACTTCAAGTAATTAAGCATGCATGGTCCTAAGAATAAGAATTGCCCTAATAATCCATACTCTTTTAGGTGCCCTGTTGGGGGCCACCAGTAGGTGTTTCATAGCAAAATAATAATAATAATAATAATATAAATTTTATTCCTAGTTTAGATAATTCTATACTTTTTATTTCCATTAGTAAGTGTACTTTATAAAATTAAAGAACAGCTATATTGAGATATAATTCATATACCATACAGATCATCCATTTAAAGTGTCATCATTGAATGATTTTTCAGAATTGGACATTATAATTTTAGAACATGTTCAATACTCCATTAAGAAACCATGTATCCATTAGCAGTCATTCCTCATTTACTGCCACCTCCCTGAGGCATAGTTAATCACTAATCTACCTTCTATCTCTATGAATTTTCCCATTCTGGGTATTTCATATAAAATGAATTAAATATGTGGTGTTTCCTGGCTAGCTTCTTTCACTTAGAATGTTTCCAAAGTTTGTTAATGTTGTAGCAAGTATCAGTACTCTATTGCTTTCCTTTATATTACTGAATAATATTCAACTGAATCAAATATACCACATGTATCAACTCATCAGTTAATAGATATCTACTTGTTTTCTACTTTGAAACTAATATGAATAATGTAATAAACATTAAATAGCAGCTACTGTGTGGATTTATGTTTATTACTCTTGTGTGTGTATATATATATGCACATATATAAATATAATTCTATTATATCTAATATATAATTCAAATATCTATCTATCTATCTATCTATCTATATATATATATATATTTAATAGAATTGTAGTGACATATGGTAGCTATATTTTTAAACTTTGGAAGAAATGCCACACAATTTTCCAACGGAGAAACTATGTGCAGCGGTACATAAAGGTTCAAATTTCTCCACATCCTTACAAACGTTTGTAAATAGCTGTTTTTTTATTTGTTTTTTTATTCTTTAGGTTTTGTTTTTTTTAGGTTTGTTTGTTTGTGCATTTGTTTGGCTTTATTTCTATTATAGCCATCCCAGTGCGTGTGATGCAGGAGCTTTACATGTGGCCTTTCTTTTCACTGCATCTGTATATTGAGGTAAATACCCATTACAGCAATTGCAGGGTTATAGGGCAGCACTATTTTTAATTACTTAAGAAATCTCCTCACTGTTTTCCAAAGTGCATGCACCAACTTGAATTCCCACCAACAGTGTAAGAGCATTCCCCTTTCATCACACCCTCTCCAACACTTATTGTTTCTTGTCTTGTTAATTTTGGCCATTCTAACTGGTGTAAGGTGGTATCTCAATGTGGTTTGTATTTGAATCTCCCTGATGGCTGATGATGAGGAACATTCTTTCATATGTCTGTCTGCTAATTGTCTTCGTTGGAGAAGTGTCTGTTCATGTCATCTGCCCATTTTTTGACAAGATTATCTGTATTTTGGGTGTCGAGTTTGAGAAGTTCTTTATGGAGCTTGGATATCAGACCTTTGTCTGTAGTGTCATCTTCGGATATCTTCTCCCATTCCCTGGGTTGCGTCTTTGTTTTGCTGTTTCCTTTGCTGTGCAGATGCTTTTGATCTTGATGAAGTCCCAAAAGTTCATTTTCACTTTTGTTTCCTTTGCCTTTGGAGAGACATGCCTTGAAAGAAGTTGCTGTGGCCAATGTTGAAGAGGTTATTGTCTATGTTCTCCTCTAGGATTTTGGTAGATTCCTGCATCACACTGAGGTCTTTTGTCCATTTTGAGTTTATTTGTAATTTGACTATAAGAGAATGGTCGAATTTCATTCTTCTATACATAGCTGTCCAATTTTCTCAGCACCATTCATTGAAGATACTGTCTTTTTACACTGGATTTTTTTTCTGCTTTATTGAAGATTATTTGACCATAGAGTTGTTGGTCCATATCTGGACTCTCTGCTCTGTTCCACTGGTCTATCTGTCTGTTTTTGTGCCAGTATCACGATGTCTTTGTGATCAGGAATGTGATGAAATCAGGCCACACGATGCCCCCAGTTTTGTTTTTCTTTTTCAACATGGCCTTAGCAATTTGGGGTCTTTTCTGGTACCAAATTTTAGGATTGTTTGTTCCATCACTTTGAAAAATGCCTATGGGATTTTGACCAGGATGACACGGAAAGTGTAGATTGCTCTGAGCAGGAAGTACATTTTAGTAATGTTTATTCTTCTGATCCATGACCATCGAATGCTCCTAAATCTACTTGCATCTTCTTCAATTTCTTTCATGACTATTCTGTAGTTCCTCAAGTACAGATCCTTTACCTCTTAGGTTAGGTTTATTCCAAAGTATCTTATGATTCTTGGTGTGATAGGAAATGGAACTGATTCCTTAATTTCCCTTTCTATATTTTCATTGTTAGTATATAAGAAAGCAACTGATTTCTGTATGTTGATTTTGTATCTAGTCAGTCATATTACTGAATTCTAGTAGTTTGGGGGTGGAACCTTTTGGGTTTTCCAATAAAGTATCATGTCATCTTTGAAGAGAGAAAGTTTGACCTTTTTGCCAATTGGAATACCTTTTATTTCTTTTTGTTATCTGATTGCTGTTGCCAGGACTTCTAGTACTATGTTGAAAAACAGTGGCAAGAGTGGGCATCCTTGTGATGTTCCTGATCTCAAAGGGAAGGCTGTCAGCTTTTCCCCATTGAGGATAATATTCTCTGTGTTTTTTTCATAGATAGATTTTATGAAGTTGAGGAATGTTTCTTCTATCCCTATAATTTGAAGCATTTTAATCAGGAATGGATGCTGTATCTTGTCAAATGCTTTTTCTGCACCAATTGAGAGGACCATGTGGTTCTTCTCTCTTCTTTTATTGACTTGTTCTATCACTTTGATTGATTTGCAAATGTTGAGCCACCCTTGCATCCCAGGGATAAATTCCACCTGGTCATGGTGAATAATCTTTTTAATGTACTGTTGGATCCTATTAGCTAGGATCTTGTTGAGAATCTTGGCATCAATATTCATCAGGGATATTGGTCTGAAATTATCCTTTTTGATGGGATCTTTTCCTGTTTTGTGGATCAGAGTAATGCTGGTTTCATAGTAAGAGTCTGGAAGATTTCCTTCTGTTTCTATTTTTTTGAAACCACTTCAGGAGAATAGATATTATTTTTTTTTTGAATATTTGGTAGAATTCCCCAGGGAATCCATTATGTCCTGGGCTCTTGTTTTTGGGGAGGTTTTTGATCATTGCTTCAATCTTGGTACTAGATATTGGTCTATTCAAATTGTCAATTTCTTCTTTCTTCAGTGTTGGGAATTTATAGGTTTCCAGGAATGCATCCATTTCTTCTAGCTTGCTTAACTTTTTGGCATATAGCTGTTTATAATAATTTCTGATGATTGTTTCTATTTTCTTGTTGTTAGTCATGATCTTTTTCTTTGTTCATTTATAATTTTATTAATTTGGGCCCTCTCTCTTTTCTTTTGGATTAGTTTGGTCAGTGGTTTATCAATTTTGTTAATTCTTTCAAAGAATCACCTTCTAGTTTCATCGATGTGTTCTACTGTATCTCTGGTTTCTACATCATTCATCTCTGCTCTAATCTTAATTATTTCCATTCTTGTGGGTGGGGTTGGCTTACTTTGTTGTTGATTTTCCAGTTATTTAAAGTGTAAAGAGAATTGGTGTATTTGGGGTTTTTCAGTTTTTTTAGTGAGGCTTGGATATTCATGTATTTCCCTCTTATGATTGCCTTTGCCATATCCCATAGGTTTTGGACCAATGTGTCTTCATTATCATTGGTTCCCATGAATTGTTTAAGTTCTTCTTTGATTTTCTGGTTGATCCAAACAGTCTTGAGCAGGATGGTCTTTAGCTTCTAAGTGCTTATATTTCTTCCAAACTTTTTCTTGTAGTTGAGTTCCAGTTTCAAAGCATTGTGGTCTGAGAATATGCAAGGAATAATCTCAGTCTTTTGATATCAGTTGAGCCCTAATTTGTGACCCAATATGTGGTCTATTCTGGAGAAAGTTTCATGTGTGCTAAAGAAGAATGAGTACTCTGTTGTTTTAGGGTGGAATTTTCTGCATATATTTATGAGGTCTATCTGGTCCAATGTGTCATTCAAGGCTCTTGTTTCTTTATTGATTTTCTGCTTAGATGATCTGTTTATTACTGAGAGTGCTGTGCTAAAATCCCCTACAATGAATGTGTTCATATCAATATGACTCTTCATTTTGATTATCAGTAGCCTCATATAGTTGGCTGCTCCCATACTAGGGGCATAAATATTTACAATTGTTGGATCTTCTTGGTGGGTAGATCCTTTAATAATGATGTAGTGTCCTTCTGTATCTCTGACTACATTTTTTAGCTTAAAATCTAATTTATCTGATATGAAAATCATTATCCCAGCTTTCCTTTGAGGCCTGTTGGCTTGAATGATTGTTCTCTATCCCTTCACTTTAAGTCTGGATGTATCTTTAGGTTCCAGTTGTGTCTCTTGTGGTCAGCATATGGATGAGTCCTGTTGTTTATCTGGTCTGTAACCCTTTCTGTTTTAATGGAACATTTAGGCTGTTCACATTAAGAGTGATTATTGAAACATAAGTTTTTATTGATGTCATGTTGCCTGAGAAGTCCTTGTTTCTATAGATAGTCTCTGTAAATTTCTGTTCTATATCACTCCTGGTTTCTTTTTTCTTTTATAGAACCCCTTTTAACATTTCTTGTATTAGTCATCACATATTTTTTAAACCTTGTTGGTCTTGGGGGCTTTCTATCTCTCCATCCATTTTGAATGTGAGCCTTGCTGGATAAAATATTCTTGGCTGCATGTTCTTCTCCTTTAGTTCCCTGAATATGTCTTGCCAGCCCTTTCTGGCTAGCCAGGTTTCTCTGGACAGATCTGATGTTAACCTGATGGAATTTCCTCTGTACCTAAGGAATCTCTTCTCCCTAGCCACTCTCAGAAGCTCTTGTCTGAATTATGACTCATGAATTTCACAATTAATTGTATGGAGGTCTTTCTAGACATTTTGATCTCGGGGTTGTCTGTTCTGCCACAAGGACACGAACACTTGTTCCATTCCCCAGATTAGAGAAATTTTCATGGAGAATTTGTTCAACTATATCTTCTAGTCTTCTCCCTTTCTCTACTCTCTCAGGGATCTCAATGATTCTGACATGGGAATATTTATGGGGCCATTTATTTTCCTAATTCTGTTTTTATGGCTTATAAGCTATTTGTTCCAAGCTTCCTCCTGATCCTTTTTTTTCTATTAGTTTTTCTTCTAGATCACTAATTTGATCTTCTTCCTTGGTTAACCTAGCTGTTAGAGTATTTAGATTAGATTGTATCTCATCAATAGCATTTTTTAGTACTGCCAGATCAGCCCTTACTTCCGCCCTTAGAAATTCTATTTTCCCACTAATGGTCTTCTCCAACTTAGCCATTGCCTGGATAATTGTTACCCTAAATTCCCTTTCTGACATACTGTTTATGTCCATATCCAATAGTTCTGTGGCAGAGGGCACAGTTTCTGAATTTTTCCTCTGTTAGGTGCTCCTCCTCTGAGTCATTTTGGTGAGGGGATTATATCAACCACGATGTAGGCATGGTGCACCCTGGAAAGTTTTGGAGTAATCAGAAGTCACCACCACCAAAAAATAATAATAATAATAATAATAATAATAATAATAAATAAAAAGAAAGAAAAAGAAAAAAGGGAGAGAGAAAACCCAGCCAAAATGAGCCCCAAATGTAAGATTTGTATGATACATAAGCAAAAATGAAGAAAAAGATTGATAAAAGTAAAAGAGAATAAAGACAAGAAAAACCCAGTCAAAATGAATCCCCAGAATAAGATTTATATAGTACAAAAATAAAAACAAATACACAGAAAAATTAACAGAAGAATAAATTGGGAATAAACCCTTGATGTGGGCAAGGAAGATTATTTCAGTTCTTCCTGGGTGAATACTGTTATCTTTTTAAAGGACTCAACTGTCTAGAGACACAGGGAAATTAAAAATTGTTTATATATAGGGGTAGTATTAAATGTGGAAAAAGGATTACCTTGAAACTTATATCTATATGTATAAAAAAAGAAAAGAAAAAGAAACACAGGTATATGTATGAAAAAAGTTCAAGTTAAAAAGTTATTATGGGGCGCCTGGGTGGCTCAGGGGGTTAAGCCCCTGCCTTCGGCTCAGGTCATGATCTCAGGGTCCTGGGATCGAGTTCCGCATCGGACTCTCTGCTCAGCAGGGAGCCTGCTTCCTCCTCTCTCTCTGCCTTCCTCTCTGCCTACTTGTGATCTCTCTCTGTCGAATAAATAAATAAAATCTTTAAAAAAATGTTATTATGGAATATGTTGTATTGAACCTCTAGTTGTAATGGTAAGTAGGAAGAACAAGAATCATGAGAACAAATTTTAAAAAAGAGAGAGAGACAGAAAGAAAAAAAAAAGTTCTATCTATGAAATATATATGTCTTGGGGCACTACTGGGTGCTGAAAACATTGTTTTTCCCTGATGTTGTAGTTTTCCAGTTTTATGGGGACTCTCTGGTAGTTGTCTTCTTCTTCTTCTTTTGGCTTGCCTTCTGGGGCAGAGGCTTGCTGCATTGTTTTCCAGTCAGTTCTGCTTGGGTTGAGTCATCCTGCTCCCTATCAAGGGGGTTGGCTCTGTGGAAACCAGTTTTTCAGGCTTTGGTTCTCTGGAGGATTTTGTTCTTTGGGGGCTTTTGGTGGCTTTTCAGAGGTTTATTGGAAAATAAAGGTCTGCACCCAGACCTTTGCTTCAGAGGGAATCTTCAATCCGTTCTCCTCTGGATGGTCCAGAACACACAGACTACCCCTCTGCAAACTCCGCTGAACACCCCAACCTTCCTAGCCACCATCTCTGTGGTCGCCTGAGGCCTCTGCTTGTCTCTCCTCTCCATGTCACTAAACTCGCGTCACTAAAACTGTGAGTGATGTTGGTCAGGGCAAGCCTGAATCTGGGTGACTGGGTTCACTCCCAGCTAGGGGAGGCACAGATTGCGGAGGGCTGCCAAGAGACCCCAACCTAAGACTGTGCCTTGTTATCTCAGGTTCAGGCTGGGTGTGCTTAGGCCCCACAACCATGCAGGTTGCAGAAGGTTGCAGGCCCAGAGACTGCCTCCTGGGGCCCATGCCAGGCTCTATCAAGTGCAGCTGGGGGTGCACCGAGCCCCGATGGTTGTGCAAGCAGCGGAAAGCTACGGGCTCAGGGACCATGGACTGGAGACCCAGCCAGGCTCTCTCTTCATGGGTGTTCACTGGTGGTGACCATCTTAAGAGCATGGACTTAGTCCTGTGCACATAACCACCTGATTCCACCAGTTGCCCTTTAAGATCTTTTGCTCTTTTTGAGTGCTTTTAACCAGTCTGCAAGTTAATGTTCATCCCCAATCACAGGGCACTTTTGTATTATGGTATTACTTTCCAATGGGTCTCTTCTGGTGGCTCCCTCATCCTTCTGTTTATCCTCTGATATCAGTCCAAGCATCCCCACATTGCTTTATCTCTCCACTGTTGTCCCCCATAGAGATCCAGAAGTGTATAATCTTACATCCCAGGCTGATTTCATGCATGTCCAGTGCTCTCGTAGATATTTAGCTCACTTTAGGGGACCAGTTGAAACAAAGTCTCTGATTTCACTGTCATCTGGCCCCTCCTCATTGTTTCTGTATTTTAAATATAATCCTCTTATCAGATATATGAGTTGTAAATATTTTATCCCATTCTATGAGTTGACTTTCAACTTTTTTGATAGTACCTTTTGAACTGCAATTACTTTTCCTTCGTAACCTGTGCTTTTGAAATTATATTTAAGAAACCATTACCTAACCCAAGGTCACAAAATTGTACCTATATTTTCTTCTAAGGGTTTTATAGCTTAAGTTCTTACATTTAGGACCATGACTCATTTTTATTTAGATTCTGTATATGTTATTTACTTAATGTGGATATCCAGTTGTCCTGGCATCATCTGCTGAAAGAGTTATTAATCCCCTACACCCTCACCTCTTATACTCTACCCCATATAATTGTTTTGCCACCCTTGTCAAAGTCAATTAACCACAAATAAAGAAGTTTACTTCTGGTTAATCAATTTTATTCTATATATCATCATCTATATGATGATACTTAAACTGGTTTCACCCTATATATATCATAACTTGGACTGAATTTTGAAGTTGGGAGGTAAAAGTATCCTAACTTTGGTCTTTTTTTACAAAATTGTTTTAGCTAATCAGTGGCACATTAACTTCCATATTAATTTTAGGATTGGTTTCCGTGTTTGAAAAGAACCCAAGTGACATATTTATATGGATTGAGTTAAGTCTGCAGATCAATTTGGGGAGTATTGACTTCTTTCTTTTATTTATTTATTTTTTATTTTTATTTTTATTTTTTTAAGATTTTACTTATTTGACAGAGAAAGAGAAATCACAAGTAGGTAGAGAGGCAAGCAGAGAGAGAGGGGAGGAAGCAGGCTTCCTGCAGAGCAGAGAGCCCAATGCGGGGCTCGATCTCAGGACCTTGGGATCATGACCTGAGCTGAAGGCAGAGGCTTTAACCCACTGAGCCACCCAGGCGCACCCCAGAGTATTGACTTCTTAATATAATGAGGCTTCTGATCCTTGAACATGGGGTGTCTCTCCAATTTTTTTGATCTTTAATTTCTGTCAATGACATTTTATAAATTTCGGAATATAAGTTTTGCACCTCTTTTCTTATATATGTCCCTAAGTTTTATTCTTTTTGATGCTACAATAAATACAATTGTTTTGTTAATTTAATTTTTAGATTTTCATTGCTAGCATTAAAATAAAATTCAGCATTGTCTATTTATCTTGTGCTCTGCTACCTTAATTAGAACTAGTTTATTTGTTCTAATAGTTCTAAGTGTTCTTATTCAGATTTTCTTTACATAAACTCATATCTTCGGTGACGCCTGGGTGGCTCAGTGAGTTAAGCCTCCGCCTTCAGCTCATGTCATGATCCCAGGGTCCTGTGATCGAGCCCCACATTGGGCTCTCTGCTCAGCAGGGAGCCTGCTTTTCTTCCTCTCTCTCTGCCTGCCTGTCCTGTCTGCCTATGTGTGATCTCTGTCTGTCAAATAAATTAATTAAATCTTTAAAAAAAAACAAAAAATCAAAAAAACAAACTTTTATCATCTGCAAATATAGTTTTACCTTTTCCTTTCCAATATAGATGCCTTTATTATTTTTTTTTTCTTGTCTAATTTTCCTGTCTAGAACTCCAGTAAAATGTTGAATGAAAGGAGCTGAAATGAATATTCTTGTCTTATTTCTGCTCATAAGGGGAGAGCATTCAATCTTTGACCATTCAGTATGTTAGCTTGGTGTCACACTCCACTGAAATGCTTTATTAATTGTTGCATGATTCCTCTATTGTTTTTGACAATTCCATGAGTTATAAAATGTTTTATCTGATTTCACTAAATTGAGGCCCCTTTGCAGTAATTTTTTGAGGTCAGCCTGTGAGGTTTTTATTTTTTTTTTTTCCTCACCCCATGGGGGCTTCTCTTACCTGTCTTTTTTCCTGGTTGTCTCTGGTAAATTATCCGGCCTATCATTTTCTTTGCTGTTCTCATGTTACTGCCAGCTTCATCTTAACTGCTTACCCTCAGAATCTCTACTGAACTTTCCCACACTCTATTTCAAATAAGGTCAGTTCTTCTGAGAGAATTTGGAGTTCTCTGTAGTTATAGCCCACTGCTACTGGCCAGAATCTTGGAGACACTTCACTGGAACAGTGGACACAATTATTGAAGGTGCTTATTTGAAAGTACCAAATTGATAGGATCTGATGACAGATTATTTGCATTTCATCAGTAAATAATGTGCCATTTCCCATAGAATATGCATTTGGTGGTGGAGAGAGAGGAAGGAAACAGGCAATTAAAAAGCATACAAATATAAATCTCAATGTTTTAAATTCTATTAATATTTTATGTGGAGATCTGTGAAGGAAAATAAAATGTGGTTCATTTTCAGCTTGTGACTGGTCTGGAGTAGGAGTAGTTGTGTGTTAGACAGCATTAGAGAAAGATTTCCTCAGAAGATGCCATTTGAGTAAAGATATTCATAAACCATGTGGAGATGTGAGGGAATGTGCTCTCAGCAAAAGAAGATGCAGATGTAAAAATCCTGAACAGGAAAATTGATGGAAGAGTTTAGACTGTTCTAAGAACAGCAAAACATTCATTATCATTTGAAAAGAGTATGTGAAGAGAAGTTGTTTAGACTAGACAGCTAAAGGGGATGTTAAGAAGTCTGGGTGTTATGGAAAATGTCAGGAAGAAACCACTGGCAGGTTATGAGCAGGAAGATGATGCTGTCTGATTTGCAGATATGGCATAGACATATTTAGATCGTTAAAGACCTCTTTAAATTTTAAGAGAAATACAACACTGATGAAGTGCAAGTCAAGTAACAAAGAAAACAACACTTACTTAAAGGACATTGAAAAAAAAAAAAAAGGACATTGAAAAAAAAAAAAAAAAAAAAAAGTATTCCCAGCAGACACTCTTGCAGACACTCTTGTTACTAGGACTAGGGAATACTGTGTTTGGTTTTTCCAAGCTTTGCTGCTGGAAGACTTTCTTATTTCCTACTTTTTGCTACATGCCTCCTCACTTTACTTTTGAGCCTTCTGAATTGCTGTCACTTTTGGCAATTGCTTCTCTCTTTATTTGTTGCAATTTCTTTTTATATTATTGACGATATACCAAAAAAAGTGACTGGCTCTTCTCCCCAACACCTTTCTTACTCCTCTCCATCTGCCTCCTAGTCCTCATTCCCTATCATTAAAGCCTCCTCAATTTTGTATATTCAAAGACATATGGCAATGTCTTGAACGTACATACCATTAGATTTAAATTACCAACATTCTGAAGTGGGATATACTCCTTTTATTTTTTAATGCCACACACAGTGTATTCCAGAAGTTTTATGAACAGTGAGTCCCAGGAAATGTCAGAGGTCATAATATAAAAGGAGAAACAGATAGCCAAGCTAAAACACACAACTGTAGAAACTGACATTTTAAAGAGAAAATATACTCCTATGAAAGTTCGACCTCAGTATTATTCTGTGGCTGAGTTTTGATGCTAATTAAATAGATTTTTGTTCAGGTAAAAACCAATATTAAAATAATGGAACCAATTAATGGAACCAATTAATCTATATGTGAATCAGTATTGTTTTATTTTATCAACTTGCTCATTAAAGAAATAAAATGTAAAATCCACATAGTAGAACTAGAATTTCAAAAGCATAGCCTTCTATTAATTGTGACAGCTTGTCCTTCCTTACTTCCTTACTGTCTACCACATCCTAAAATCAACATATTAAGGTCAGAAAATTAAATTTTAAAAGGCAAGCCACATTAGTCAAAAATTTATATTGGGCCAAATATCCCCTAAAAAGCAGAGGTTTGGCAAATTTTGAAAATCTATTAACTCACTCAAGCAGTGGGCGACTAAATTACTGCTTCATAGAAAAATATTGGTCTGAATATGTTAGCATATCATCTGGAAATGTCTAATTTAACTTCAGGAAAGGATTAAATTTTTGGTATCTCAGGTTAACTATTTTTTGCAATGTGAAATTAGTAAATTTCAGAAATATGAAAAATAAATAGAATTACTTTTATTTTATAAATGTTTAGAGGACGTATAGTAATTGTTGGAGAAACAATGCTAATAAAAGCCCACTCACCTTGTTTATAACCACTATAGCATTCTACTTCTAACATGTTTGCCTAAGGTTAGCTAATTGCATGCTTTAATGAAATGAAAAAGCAGATCATTGCTTATGAATCATTTGGGATATGGATTTTTCCCTATGAAAATACGTAAGGGCCACTACACACAAAATATCTGGTGAAATTTGGGGGAGTCTATGGACTTCCCAGAATACACAAAAGAGCTCCTCTTTTTGCTGCATAGGTTTGAAGAGAAGCTAACAGAAATCTGAAAGGGCCTTTCAGGTTATTCTTTGGCGTTAACTCACCAAGTTACATACCGAGATGACATAATAAATAAAATTTCCTAATTTCTTATTGAATTGAGTAACTGAATTCATGTTTGTATGGTGCCCACTAATAGAAGTACTGCAGAGTGTTAACTCATTTAATATTCCAACAGCCTATGAAGTAGGTTGTTTTTATAACCCAAATTTTGCAGAAGAGGAAACTGAGGCTGAAGTAGGTGAAGTAATCTGACTGTGTCACACAGCTAGGAAAGGAATTGCTGAGTTTGAAGCCAGCTAATCTGTTGCCAAAGTCCTTGCAAATCATTGTCTTGTTGGAATTATATTGGACATGCACTTCCTGTGAACACAATTGCTCTCAATTTTTTAATATCCCTTCGTAAAACTACTTTATTACATAAAAGGGTGATAGCAAAATGTTAAGTATATAAAATTTAAATTGTGGATTATGAGAGCTCTTTGCAGACATATAGTGCTTATAATAGCTTCAGATTATCTAATGAAACTTTTTCATTTTTATGATTATTTTATTGAGCCAATACTTTTTTCTTTATAAAAATGGATTTGCATGATTTCATAAGAACTATCTACATCCAAGATGAAGACTTCTGAAGTTATAAGGATTTAGGGGAGAACAAATAATGTGTTATCTCTCCATCCACCGGAAAAGGGCTGGGTAGTGGAAACAAGGAAGCACTTCCTTCATTATTTGAAAAAGTGGCTCCATATATACCTGAGTACTTTCTGCTTTCCTGGAAATTGATGGTCTCTATCTCTCTGCCATTTTGGTATTTTGAAATTATACATTGTATCATTAAGTAGAAGCCATAGGCTACATATCCAGAATCCAGATTTTCTGTTTTCCACAAGATTAATGTGAATTGGAGTCATTCAGATTATCACATAATTTTATATCTAGAATTTAATGGTGCAAGTGTGATAAATGAGACATAAGTTTTGATCTTTCAATAATAACTATCCTACTTCATGGCAGGTATGAATGTTGCAGTGGGCATACTATCTTGCAGCTTATTTTTCCCCATAGTTATATGCAGAGGACTGAGGTATGTTTGGACATTTGTAATGGACATTTGCCCATTAGTTTTTTTTTTTTCCTAACTACACCTCCCATTTTTCTAAAAAATTTTTATTGTGGTAAAATACATTTAAAATGTGTTATCTTAAACATATTAAGTGTATATTTTAGTGGTATTAATACATAACATTATGCCTCCAGTACCACCATCCATCTCCATAACTCTTTTCATCTTATAAAACTGAAACTGTATGCTCATTAAATAATAACACTTTATTCCACCTCCTTACCAGTTCCTGGCAACCACCATTCTATTTTCTGTTTTTGACTATCTTAAGTACCACATATTAATAGAATCATACAATGTATGTCTTTTGTGATTGCCTTATTTCACACAGCATAATGTTCTCAAGTTTCATCCATGTGGTAATGTGTGTCACGATTTCCTTTCCTTTTCAGGCCAAATAATATTCTATTGTATGTATATACCAGATTTTGATTATTTATTCAACCATCAATAGACACTTATGTTGCCTCTACATTTTAGTTACTGTGATAACACTGCTATGAATATATTATATAAATATCTCTTTGAGATTCTGCTTTCAGTTCTTTTGGATCAGAAGTGGAATTGTTGGGTTATACAATAATTCTATTACTAGCTTTTTTTTTTTTTTTTTCGGAAGTGTCATACAGTTTTTTTAGTAGCTGTTCCATTTTATAATCCCACACACCAGTAGAAGATAAATGGTTTTGCAAATATTTCCTCCCATTCTGTGGGTTGCCATTTAACTCTGCTGATGTTGTCTTTTGATGCACAAATTTGTTTTTAATTTTCATGAAGTCCAATTTACCTATTTTTTTTCTTGCCTATATCTTTGTATCATGTCCAGACATCATCATTAAATTCAGTACTATAAAGATTTTGTTCTATATTTTCTTCTAATAGTTGTATACTTGTAAGTCTTATATTTAGGTCTATGATCCACTTTGAATTAATTTTTATATATAGTGTTAGGTAACAGTCCAAATTCACTGTTTTGCATGGAGATACTCAGTTTCCCCAACACTATATCCTTTCTGCACTGAATGGTCTTGCCATCCTTGCCAAAGACCATTTGAAGTTGAATGAGAGGGTTTATTTTTGTGCCTCTGTATTGTATTCCACTGGATTAAATGCCTCTCTTTATGCCAGTTCTACACTGTTTTGACTAGTGTAACTTTGTGACAAATATTGAAATCAGAAAGTATAAAGCCTCTAGCTTTTTTCTTTATCAATATTGTTCTGGTTGTTCAGGTTTCTCTGAAATTCTGAAATTCCTATTCCTTTTAGGACAAGATTTCTATTCAACTTGTTGTCTATCTTAGTCCATTCTGACTGCAATAACAAATGTACCATAGGATGGGTTACCTAAAAAACAAAGGCTGGGAAGTCCAAGAAATTCAATACCTAGCAAGAACCCACTTCCTGGTTCACAAACAGCCACCTCTTTGCTATATCTTCACATGGCAGATGGGGTTAGAGAGCTTCTGTTATCTTTATTATAAAAGCATGAATTAAAAAAAAAAAAAAAGCATGAATTCCACTTATGAGGGCTCTGAACTCATGACCCAATCACCTCCCCAATTTCCCAATTTAGGATTTAGCATGTGAATTTAAGATGGGATTTAACATTCAGTTTGTAACATTGGCTTACAGTTGTTCATAGTACTTTCTTATAATCCTTTTTATTTCTGTATTAATCAATAATAATGCCCCATATTTCATTCCTGATGTTAGTAATTTAAGTATTTCTCTCTCTTTAGTTCTCTTTTTAGTTCACTTAGGTAAAGATTTACCAATTTTGTCAGCCTTTTCAAAGATCTAACCTTTGGTTTCATTGAGTATCTCTATTAATTTGATATTCTCTATATTGTTAGCTTTGGGTTTGTTTTTCTATTTCCTTGAGATATAAAATTTAGTTGTCTGTTTGAGGTCTTTTTTCTTTAACTGTAAGTGTTTAGAGCTATATGGTTCTCAATTAGCAGTGCTTTTTCTGCATCCCATTAGTTTTGGTAGGTCATGTTTTTATTTTCATTCATTTTTGAGCATCTCCTAATTTTCCCTGTGATTTATCCTTTGAAGTACTGCTTATTTAAAGGTGTGCTATTTAAGTTCCACAGATTTGTGAACTTTCCAGTTTTCCTGCTGTTATTGCTTTCTAACTTCATACATTGAAATTAAATCCCAATAGAATATAAATATTGGGATTTAATTTTTGGTCAAATATATTTAGTCTATTCTGGAAAATGTTTCGTGTGCACCTGAAAAGGATGTGCATGCTGCTGTACTAAAGCATAATGTTTTGTATATGTCTGTTAGATCTAGTCAATTTATTGTGTTTTAAAGTCCCCTGTTTCCTTATGTATTTTCTGTTTTTTTCTATCCCTACTATTAAGAATGGAGTATTGAAACTTCCAACTATTATTACAGAATTGTCCATTTCTTCCTTCAATTCTGTCAGTTTCTTCCTTCATATAATTTGATAATATATAAATATTTAAAGTTTTTATATCTTCTTGCTCTATTGAAACTTTTATAAATATGTAGTGTCCTTCTTTGTGTCTTTCAAACTTTTCTTATTTCCAGTCTATTTTGTCTGATATTAGTATAGATAAACACCCCAATTATCTGTTGGTTACTTTTTTTTATATTTTTATTTATTTGACAGACAGAGATCACAAGTAGGCAGAGAGGCAGGCAGAGAGAGGGAGAGGGAAGCAGGCTTCCTGCTGAGCAGAGAGCCCGATATGGGGCTCGATCCCAGGACCCTTGGACCACGACCTGAACCGAAGGCAGAGGCCTTAACCCACTGAGCCACCCAGGCGATCCTGTTGCTTACTATTTGTATAGAAAACATTTTCCGTCCTTTCAATATTTTTTTTAATTTAAATTTAAATTTTAGGTAGTTAACATACAGTGCAATATGGGTTTCTGGAAAAGAATTCAGTGACTCATCACTTCCATACAACATTAAGTTCTCATCGTAACAAGTGCCTTCCTTAACACAATCTCCCATGTAGCCCATCCCCCAACTACCTCCCCCCATTAACCCTCAATTTGTTCTCTATCATTAAGAGACACTATGGCTTCTTTCCCTCTTTCCTTTTTTTTTTTTTTTTTTTTTTTTCCCCTTTTTCCTTTTTTTTTTTTTTTTTTCTTTTCCCCCTTTTCACGTATTCATTCATTTTCTTTCTTAAACTCTGCATACGAGTGAAATTATATGGTATTTGTCTTTCTCTGACTGATTAATTTTCAGTTAGCATAGTATACTCTAGCTTTATCCATGTTGTGGCATATGGCAAGAATTCATTCTTTTTGATGGCTGAGTAATCTTTATCCATTCATCAGTTGATGGACATTTTGACTCGTTCCATAGTTTGGATAATATTGATAATGCTCTGTAAACATCAGTGTGCATGTATTCCTTTGGGATTGTATTTTTTTATCCTTTGGATAAATACCTAGTAGAGCAATTGCTGGATCATAGGGTAGCTCTATTTTTAACATTTAACTTTCTATTTTAACATTTAACATATTTTAACATTTTTTTAACATTTTAACATTTAACATCTTAACATTTTGAGAGACCTTCATACTGTTCTCCAGAATCGCTGCACTAGTTTGCATTCCCACAAACAGTGAAAGAGGGTTCTTCTTTCTCCAGATGCTAACCAACACCTGTTGCTTCTTGTGTTGTTAATTTTACCCATCCTGACAGATGTGATGTGGTATCTCATCATGATTTTGATTTGTATTTTCCTGATGATGACTGGTATTGAGTATCTTTTCAAGTGTCTGTTAACCATCTGGATGTCTTTTTTGGAATATTGTCTATCCATTTTTTCTGCTCATTTCTTAACTGAGTTGTTTTTTAGTGTTCAGTTTGATGAATACTTTATAGATTTTGGATACTAACATTTTATTAGGTATGTCATTTACAAATATATTTTCCAATTCCATAGACTGTCTTTTTGTTTTATTGATTGCTTCCTTTGCTCTGTAGAAGGTTTTTATCTTGATGAAGTGCCAATGTTTCATTTTTGGTTTTGTTTCCCTTGCCTGTGGTGACATGTCTAGTAAGAATTTGCTACAGCCAAGGTCAAAGAAGTTTCTTCTTATGTTCTCCTCTAGGATTTTTATGATTTCCTGCCTCACATTAAAGACTTTCCATCCATTTTGAATTTATTTTTATGTATGGTATAAAAAAGTAGTCCAATTTCATCCTTTTACGTGTTACTGTCCAGTTTTCCCAACTTATGAAAGATATTGTAGAGTGCACAAAGAAAGGAAAAGCATTCCATGCTCATGGATTGGAAGAACAAACATAGTTAAAATGTATGTACTATCCAAAACAATCTGCAACATTTAATGCAATCCCTATCAAAATACCACTAGCATTTTTCACAGAATTAGGAAAACCATTCTAAAATTGTACAAAATCACAATAGCTAAATTGTGAAAGTCCTATAAATTGTGTAAAATCCTGAATAGCTAAAGCTATTTTTGAAAAAGAGGAGAAAAACTGGAGGTGTCACAATTCTGGACTTTAAGCTCAAGACAGTATGGTACTGGCACAAAAATAGACACATAGATCCTTAGAACAGGAGAGAGAGCCCAGAAATGGACCTACAACTATATGGTCAACTAATCATTAGCAAAACAGGAAAGAGTATCCAAAGGAAAACAAACAAACTAAAAACACATGTAAAAGAAAAAAAAAAAAAGTTCATCCTTGCACTTTCAATCTATTTGTGTCTTTGGATCTAAAGTGAGGTAGTGTATAGTTGGATCATCTTTATATCCACTCTGCCAATCTGTTTTTTTGATTAGAGACTTCAATCCACTTACATTTTTTTTTTTTTTTTAAGATTTCATTTATTTGAGAGAGGTATAAAGAGCATGAGCAGGGAGAGTGAGAGAAGGAGAGGGAATAGCAGACTCCCTGCTGAGTGCAGATCACACCTTTGGACTAGATCCCAGGACCACAAGATCATGACCTGAGCCAAAGTCAAATGCTTAATGGGCTGAGCCACTCAGGTGCCCCAATCCATTTATAATAAAGGTAATTACTGATAAGGAGGGACTTCTGTCATTTTCTTTGTTTTTTTGTCCTTCATATTGTGCATTATGGTCTTATTTTATCTGTAGTTACATTTTTTAATCTAAAATGTTTAAATTCCTTTCTCATTTCCTTTTCCATATATTCCTTATCTATTTGCTTTGTTAACATGGGGATTACATTTAGCATCATAACGTTATAATAATCTGTCCTACCTTTTTAATTGTTGATGTCAAGAAATTGCATCTTCATACATTATGTGCCCTAAAACATAAACAATCATTTTAAATGCATCAGTCTCTTAAGGTATGTAGAAAACAGAATGTGGATTTACATTTAACCAAAGATACATGATATTAGCTCATAGACCAAAAATTATTTTTTAAATGTTTTAATGTCTTTAATCATGTAAGCAAAACCATTGCTCTAATAATATAAGACATGATTGTTAACTTTATGTGTCAAAGTGACTGGCCTAATGGATTCCCAGTCTGTGAGGATGTTTGGGAAGGAGATTAACATTGGATCCAGTAGAGTGGTTAAAAAGATCTATCCTAACCAATATGGATAAGTATTATCAGATCTGTAAAAAAGTTGAAGGAAGAGTGAATTCTTTCTCTCTTTTTGAGCTGGTACTTACAACTTCTCCTGCCCTTGGACATTAGAATTTGTAAGTGGATTGAAGTCTCTAATCAAAAAAACAGATTGGCAGAGTGGATATAAAGATGATCCAACTATACACTACCTCACTTTAGATCCAAAGACACAAATAGATTGGACTTTGGGACTGATACCAGTGCCCCTGACTCTCATGATTTAGGTCTCAGACTGAATTATAACACTGCATTTCCTGGTTATTCAGCTTGCAGATAGTGGATTGTGGAATTTTGTGACCTCCAATAACAATGCAAGCCAAATCCTGTAATAAATATCTCTTTATATAACTCTATCTGTTATTTCTCTGTATCTATATATCTGTATCTGTCTCTTCTATTGGCTCTGTTTCCTTGGAGAACTCTCACTAATACATGAACTTTAATGAATGTCCAGCTGAGATCTTTTCTTTATTTCTTCATACAGCTTTGAGTTACCCTCAAATGTTCTTTGATTTTGTTCTACATAGGTGAAATTGATTGTATCTTCCTTTTACTTTTTATGCCTTTTATTTTTCTTGAAAACTGGACATATGAATCAAATAATGTAGTAACTGGGAATCAGATTCTTCCACTTCCCCAAAGTTTAATGGTTTTTTATGATTTTTGCTCATTTTTTTGTTTTATTATTATTGTAGGCTGTCTCTGTGCCAAAGATCAGCCTTTGGTATGAATTTAAGCTCTTTTCAGGTCTTTCATGAGCCTGTACCTGGAATGTGTACTCACCTTCCCTCTAATTTTCTCTGTATAATCTGTGCTTTTTAATATTCTAGTCTTTATTGTCTGGCTCCTAAAAGGAAAAAAAAAAAAAGGAGAAAAATAAAGGTAGGAAAACAAAACAAAACAGTACCAAATATTTAAATTTCTTGGAACTCACTTAGCCAAGGGGCAGAGGTTGCAAATATGAGAGGAGCTCCAACAGTGGCCATCCACCCATTTGTGCCTCTATGATCAGAAGCAACAATCAGCTATCAGAGCACAGATCTTTCATTTTTAGAGGACAGGATCTTTTTTTTCACCTCTCATATGCTGTTCTGGAAACACACAACTGCCTAGGTGGGAGGTTGGTGTGGGGGATGGGTAGCTGCTATTCATAAGAGCTGTAATTGACTGAAATGTACCCTGGATGACTTCTCCTGGAAGACTAGAGCCTTCAATAGACTCTAGAACTAAATAGTTACTGGGACAGATTCTGTGCCATTGTTGCCTAGGTGGGAAAATAGATTCCTTGTGCTTCCTATCCAGTCATCTTTTCATAGTTCTCTTCTCATTAATTTTGTTCACTGTCCTGGTGTGACTGTTACAGAGGAGGACTTCTGACTTAGGTCAAGCCAGTCAACTACTCCATACCATAGCCACACTGTGAGATTCATGGTAAGTAGGTGATCTAGGTAGATAAAGCAGGGCCATCCATAGAAATGTTGTTACATAAATCAGGAAAGAAGCACAAGTTCCCTTAAGATAATTAACTTAGAATATTATGTTTCTTTAGAAACATTAGTAGCCATATAAAACATGACATAGGATGCCTACTTGATATATAGTGACTTCCAACATTTAGCCTTTAGATCCTATCTTGATTGAAGCTCTATAAGTCTCCATTAACTCCCCATTTAAAAATGATCAATTTATTTTTATTTTGTTTAACAATTTTGAGAATAATTTCTGTCCTATGAAATGAAAATAGATCTAATTATTACTGGCAGAGACCTGACACTTTGGAGAATTTAGGAAGTGAGGACAGGGACAACTTGAGATAAAGCCACCTCTGGAAGCCGCAGTTGAAAGCAAGTCAGCTTTTGTTTAAAAAAAAAAAGGGGGGGGGTGCCTGGATGGCTCAGTGGGTTAAAGCCTCTGCCTTCAGCTCAGGTCATGATCTCAGGGTCCTGGAATCGAGTCCCGAATCGGGGTCTCTGCTCGGCAGGGAGCCTGCTTCCTCCTCTCTCTGCCTGCCTCTCTGCCTACTTCTGATCTGTCTCTGTCAAAGAAATAAATAAAATCTTAAAAAAAAAAAAATGGTAGTAACTGCCTGCTTCCATTTGTTTCCCAAGCTGAGATCAGAATTGCTTTCCCCATTACCTAATTTTTCAATACACCTCAGAATTCCACCAGTCAATAAACACTTGTTTTCTTTTTACCTTATGATACTTCCCTTTAGATTATGAATTCTAATAGTTACAAATTTGCATATGAGTTTGGAGAAATGATTTAAGACACCTAAGGAAGAGGTAGAAAGACACTTTGAAAGATTATTTTACACTCTACATATACAATATGTTCTCTCAGCCTTGCCAAGTATCAAATAAATGGTGATGTGTACAGTTAAAATATCCTCATTTTTATACTGTTCTTGTAATACCAGAAGAGCCATAGCAACATAGAAAGGGATTTCCAGTAATAATCATATATTTTTTTTTGCTATAGAGATTCTGAGATTTTCCAGAAGTACTCAAAAATTTAATTATATAAGACTAGTTGAAGAAATGAGTTCTGAATTGTAGCTGCTACCTGATATCTGTAAAGGAAGAATTGTTTTGTAGTCTTCCTTCATATAAGCTACAGCTAATGAGAAACTTGATGATGCCTTGCAATAATGACTCCACCTGACTGCATCAGAAACAAAGAAAATGGTTTAATAATAAAACAGCAAAGCTTTAAAATTTAGTATTAAATCTTTAATTAGAGGAACTTTTTCCTTAGTATCTGTTTATAAAATTCTATGTAATGACTGAGAGGTGAATAGAGATGTATTAATTATGCAAAGGGGGGGTGGGCGCCTGAGTAGCTCCGTCGACTGAGCATCCGACTCTTGATTTTGGCTCAGTTCATGATCTCAGGGTCCTGGGATTGAGACCTGCCATTGAATCCCCTGTGGGGTTCCCCACTCAGCAGAGAGTCTACTTGTCAACCTCTCCCTCTGTTCCTCTCCCCAGTCATGCTCACTTCTAAATCTTTAAAAAAAAAAAAAAAGCAAACTGATTCTTATAGTATTTGCATCCTTATAATTCAATTTATCTGATTGATCTCCCTAATGAGAGAAAAACAACCTGGTTATTTTATCAACATTATGTTAAAAAAAATAGGAATGTACACAATTATAGATCTTTTAATATCCTCAATATTGTGGCAAGGAAATGGGTCTCTTTGGAAAATATGATCAAATATTTCTTACTCTCAGTTAAGGAACTGAAACTCTGCCAATTTCTGGCAAATATATAGCATAGTAGTAAATAACAGAAATTCAATTTATTTCATTTATTTTTTAAATAAACCAAGGCACATTTTTTATTTGACTTTCAGTATATTGGCTTATATATTGTTCTCATATCAGCATATTCCAAATAACTTTTCTGCTCAAATTGAAACATCAAGTTTCAGCAAAACAGTGCTCTCAAATCTTTAAGATCTGTTGAAGAGAAATAAGGTAGTTACTGACAACATTAGGAGAGATCTAATCTTAGGACTGAGTTGAGCTGAGGAAGAGTATGTGTGTGGCCTGAGTTGCCAGGTATTGGAGCAGTTGATTAACACAACAAGGCAAAATTGATGAACTTTTGCTTTAATCACTTATCACAATGGTAAGAATAAAACTGGAAAAAAAAATCACCAACCCTTCTGTTCATTTTCCTTCAAAGAACAGTATACCAGTGGAACATCTGGTAGATCAGCACAGATGTGGGTGTCATCTCACTATTGAAGAAACCCAAAAGAAAAGTCTTCTGGCAGTTTTATGGGCCCTGGGTTTGGAGAGGATATAAGGGAGAAAGGCTAGGAGTAGAAAAATACTGGATAGTGAATCAAATGGCACACAGTATCTTCAGTGTTTTTCTTCCTCTCTCTCCCTCCATAAAGAGGCACCTGTAAAGACCTCTGACCATGACCTAAGATAAAGGAAACTAGGAATGAAGGTGTCTGGATTGAGAATGCAAATATTGGGAATGTATGACCAGCCAGTTCTTGTCCTTTACTCAGCTCCCCTCAGAGTCTGGAATGCCCTGGCTGTTTTCCAAATCTATATGTTGGGGAGGGAAGTCTTTTCCCATGAGACTTATCAGGGAATGCCTTTGTCAGATACATATATCTATATCTATATCTATATCTATATCTATATCTATATCATCTATATCTATATCTATATCTAAATCTGCCATATATATGACAATATTTGAGTTCTACTCTCAGCAAATTTCAATAATATATTAACTGTAGTCACCATCAACCATAATGTATATTATACATTAGATCTTCACTTTTTCATCTTATAGCTGAAGATTTGTATACTTTGACTAACCTCTCCCTGTTTCCCCTACCTTGCAGCCCCTGGGAACTAATTTTCTATTCTCTGTTTCTGTAAGTTTGGCTTTTTTTTTTTTTTCAGATTCCACATATAAATGATACCATGCAGTATTTGTCATTCCCTTTCTAGCATATTTCACTTAGTTTGTTTCCATATCTTGGCTATTGTGCAAAAGACTGCAATAAATGTGGGAGTGCAAAACTCTTCATTGTCTTGTTTTTATTTCCTTTTGGTACATACTGGGGAGATTGATTACTGGATAATATAGTAGTTCAGTTCTTAAACTTTTTGAGCCTAAGTTTTTCAGTTTTCTCAATACTGTTTTCCATAGTGGCCAAACCAGTTTATATTCTCATTAGCAGTGCACAAGGACTCCACATCCTTGGAAACTCTTAATATTTCTTGTCTTTTTGATAATAGGCATTCTAACATGTGCAGGATGATAAATCTCCCTGATGATGAGTGATGTTGAGCATCTTTTCATGTTACTGTTGGCCATTTGTATGTCTTCTTTGGAAAATGCTTGTTCAATAGTTCCTTTGCACATTTTTAAATCAAATTGTTTTTGTTTGTTTTTTGCTATTGAGTAATTTCAATTCATTATATATTTTGAATATGTGTGTCAGATATATGATGGCAAACACCATCTCCCATTCTATAAGTTGACTTTTCATTTTGTTGATGGTTTCCTTTCTATGCAGAAGCTTTATAGTATAATGTAGTCCTACTTACCAATTCTTGCTTTTGTTGCTTTAGGTTTGTATCAAATCCACACACACAAAAAATATATATTGCCACACCTAGTTCAAAGAGCTTACCTGATATGTTTTCTTCTGCGAATTTTGTGGTTTCAGGTCTTATATTCAAGTCTTTAATCCATTTTGAGTTCATTTTTTGTGTATAATGTAACATAGTGGTTAGTTTCATACTTTTGCCCATGGCTTTTTATTTTACCCCACACTATTTCTCTAATAGAATATATTTTTTACTGTATATCTTTGGCTCCTTTGTCATAAATTAATTGACCATATATACAGGGGTTTATTCCCAGGCTGCATATTATTCATTGCATACTTCCCTTACTCTCAGCCAATACCTCAGCTAGATAGTCCTCCTGGTAAGATAAGCAAATGCTTTCTTCCTTCAAGATCTGAATCCTTAGAAAACTCTTTCCACTGTTGAAGATGATTTTGCAGGGTGTACTAAGAGATCTCCCAGTGAGCTTGGAATCTAAACACAGACCTTGATCCCACTGAATAACAATAACCAAATATCCTCTTGACAAACTGAATACATTGTATTAGCTACTGTAGTGCTTTTTTCCATTGTCTTTTGGTTTAGTACCATTAAGAGGCCAAAATGACCAAGGGTAGTTTTCGTTTTTATATTTGCGAGACTATAGCTATGTTTCCTGGTGGAGACATTCCTCTCTTGAGCTCTATGATCTCCACACATACTAAGCCCAGGATCATAGGAAAGGAAGTAAAAAATTTCTTTTCTGGTTATTATATGCAATAATGAGAGGCATCTTTCACATCTTTATGTAGGTCCTGAACCTTTTATTACTGCCAATGGGAACAAAACCTCATATGTTGGCTGCTGGTTTCAGGTTTGTATCACCTGCTATAGAAATGCATCCCTATCTTACAAAACGGTATTTCCATGATTTATTCTTTGGTAATTCATGCAGCAGTTGTATGGAGCCAACCAATTATGGGTGATAGAACTAGTGGTACTACTGGTGATTTCATAGGACTTGTTTTAGAGTGTAGAATGTATGAATTATTACTGTGTAGAGAAGAGATATTTTGTAAGGTGCCATACAGTGGACATTCTATAAGGTCCTCCATAATGGTGCTGGGCAAGGAAAACAAATCTATACCTGGTATATGTACCTATTTTTGTAGGGAGAAATTGTGTCCCCCACCCCATTATGAAAAGTATAGACTTTAATAAATCTGCTACTTGTTTGCAGATCTCCCAGAGTATTATGCCATTTTAAGGCTGAAAGTTGGCCTTTGTATTAGCATGTAACAGTCTTCTCAGTCGTGATAGTTGGCCAAGTATCCTTGGTGAAGTATATTCCATGTTTTGGAATCCATGTTTAGTGCCATCTCTGCCACCATGAACACTTTGTAAATGAGTCTTTTAAGCAAGAATGGAGATGTCTAAGAAAAGCAACAAAAGATTGAAGAAACAAAAGATTGAAAAAGAAAAGAAACAAAAGATTGTTTCCGATAGTTTCTTATATCCCCCATTAGAGTGATACTTTCTAGTGGCATTTGTGAGAGGTATAAATATCTTCACTCTGACACCTTCTAAGAGATCCAACCATGTGTATTTATTTTGTCACTGACATTCTACTATTGTTCTTTCTGAGTGTCCAATTAAGAGTCAACTAGTTATCCATGGCCTATGAATCTATAGATTTGAACCTCAGGCCCCAGTTCTCTTTCCAAAGTGAAGATCAATCTATACCTCTAAGCTCTCTGCCTACTAAAAAAACTTAACCTCACTGAAAGATACTGGAAAATAGTGTACATATCCTGGTGGAGTAAAGATTATTCAGTAATTACAGTAAAATTTATTGTTTAAATAATTACTTAAGGAAGGGATAAATACATATAATCTACCTAGTATCCAAATTAAGAAATTTGTAAAAGAACAGCCAAAGAAACCTAAGTATAGAGGATATAATAAAGTGAAAAGCAAAGGAATTTAAATATGGGATAATTCATATAGGAAATATTTATAAATAATACATTTTCTATAAAATGAAAGTAAATCAATTAAGAAAAATCTATAGAGATGATGAGAGAATTCAGTGATTGGGCTTGGTAAAAAACTGGATACACAGGAGGACAAAAGGCACCCACACAAAAACTCACCCAGGGAGACAAGGTTTCTTCATACACCAGTGGTGAAGCATGCTGCTTAAATGCATGATTTTGGGCCTGGAAAGCCTAGAATCATTCTCAACACCACCACTTTATAGGATATATTACTTTCTTTTAAAAGCAAAGATATTAAAAGTAGCTCAAATTTCCAAAGTCTTGTGATGAAATACATGGAACAATGATTTTAAAATTATATGTAGTAAGTACTTAGTTACTGTAAATTTACTAAGAAAAAGAAAACAGGAAGAAACAAAATATTTAAAAATATATTCTAAGGCATTAATGTCAATATTGTAATATGTCAATTATTTTAAAATTTATATGTGTTTAATACAATTTCACTCAAAATTATCTCTTTTTTTTTCCTCTTAGTTTTATTCAAAGTTAGGCAAGTAAATGGCTTATTTCTGGACATTGGGGGGGTATGTGCTATGGTGAGTGCTGTGAAGTGTGTAAACCTGGCGATTCACAGACCTGTACACCGGAGGATAAAAATATATTATATGTTTATAAAAAAATTAAAAATTAAAAAAAAATCTAATGGTGTACTGTATGGTGAGTAACATAACACAATAAAAAATAAAAAAACAAAATAGTTTGTTCATTAAACCCCCCTCCCCAAAAAAAAGGCTTATTTCTTTCCTGGGATAATAAAGTTATATTTCTATCTTACACAATTACATAAATTAATCCTTAGATACATAATATTAAAAAGCTTAAAATAATATACATCTGAATATATATTATATACTGTAAGATATGTGATACCGTAAAGTATCAAAAATGATACTGAAAAATATATCTGAAGTTAAATTGCATAAGATGTAAATAGACTTTACTACCTAAAATTAAGATAGTTATATTAAAAAACTAAAATTCCATAAAAAAATACAAAGGTAAACATACCATGGAGAAATATTTGAATCATATAAATCACTTAAACTTATAAAGTAATTAACCTGGAAACAGCACTGAAAAGGGTAGCTGAATAAATAAAATAGGACAAACAATTTAAAACAGGCAATTCAGAATAGAAAAAAATATATAACCAAACTAAAAACTTTTACAAAATTGTTGATGTCATTAATAGGCAAATAAATGAAAAATATTATAAGTGAAAATTTAGTTATTATTCATTGAAAATTAATGGACGAGGATTTAAAATATTAAATTTCTGATCTTTAACATATACATATTCATATGTTAGTTTTATAAATTGTCTGGTTTCCAAAGGGAATCTTGTCATTATGATTCAAAGTCTTAAAAATGTGTTACAGGGCGCCTGGGTGGCTCAGTGGGTTAAGCCGCTGCTTTCGGCTCAGGTCATGATCTCAGAGTCCTGGGATCGAGTCCCACATCAGGCTCTCAGCAGGGAGCCTGCTTCCCTCTCTCTCTCTCTCTGCCTGCCTCTCCATCTACTTGTGATTTCTCTCTGTCAAATAAATAAATAAAATCTTTAAAAAAAAAAATGTGTTACAAAACAATTTCATATCTAGGAATTTACTCTAAGGAGATTACAAAGGATATGAACACAGATTTAGCTAATAGAATATTTGGTGCATAGTTTTTAAAATATTACAAAACAAGAACCATCAAAGGCTGTATCATGCATTTAAGATAAAGAAAGATTTCTATGGGAAAGTATGTAAAAAGACGAATACATATTCAATACCCACATTCAAAACCCACATTGATATGCTTTCATGTATATCATTCAAATTCTTTTGTGTGTGTATTATCTGATTACAAAGATATGCTTATATATGCAAATATACATATATATATATACACACAAATATGAATATAAGATATATGTATATACCCAAATGTATGTGCACAAAGACAATTAAATATATGTGATTTCCACATTTGTATATGGTATTTGTCTTCCTCTGACTTATTTCACTTAGCATAATACTCTAGCTCCAAGAAACAAAGCAAACGATCATAGGGGAAAAAAAGAGAGAGGCAAACCAGGAAACAGACTTTTCTCCTTTTTTTTTTTTTAAGATTTTATTTATTTATTTGACAGAGAGATAGAAAGCACAAGTAAGCAGAATGCCAGGCAGAGGAAGAGAGAGAAGCAGGCTCCCTGATGAGCAGGGAGCCCAATACGGGGCTCTATCCCAGGACCCTGGAATCATGACCTGAGTCAAAGGCAGCTGCCTAACCAACTAAGCCACCCAGGTGCCCCCAAGAAACAGACTCTTACCTATTAGAGAGCAAACTGATTGTTACCAGAGCGGGGATTGGTGAGAGATGGGTGAAATAGGTGACAGAGATTAAGAAGGGTACTTGTGGTGAGGAGCAGCACATAATGTATGGAAGTGTTGAATCACTGAATTGTGCACTTGAAACTAATATTACACTGTATGTTAACTAACTGGAATTTCAATAAAAACTTGGAAAAAATAAAAAAAAATATTTAAAAATTTGATGCAGTCAGTATTACAGAATTAAGTTTTACTTGGTGGATATAGAATATGTAAGAATGACCATGGAGAGAACTAGTGTTGGCAGTGTAGATGAGACAGAGAACTAACGGTTACATCATTGTTTCCTTTTGACATTCCTTGGTAACTTTCCATAAAAAGAACAAATATACTATTACCTTCTTTTCATAAAATAAAAAATAGATAATTAAAATACATAAATAAAAAACTAAACTTTGTAAGATAGAAAATACATTAACAAACCACATGTCAATTAGTAAAATTAAACTGATCTTATATCTTCAATACTGTAAGAAGAGAAACAACAAGAACACTAAATTGTTCATTGGTTGGGAAAAATTAAAATTGAAAAAAAAAATTTATATTAGAATAAAAGCTAGAATCTTAAAAATTCCAGAAATAAAATTAAATAGCATCCAGGTATTGAAAAAGCAATGAAAATATATAAATTTCATGCATATCTGTGTGCAATTGATTTACAATTCTGTATTTTTTTCTTTGAGAGAGAGAGAAAGAGAGAGAGTGCTCATGCACAAGGGAGTGGCATAGGGACAATGAGGGGAAGAGAGAATCTCTAACAGGCTCCACACTGAGTGATCCTACAACCCTGAAATCATGACCTATGCCAAAATCAAGAGTCAGGTGCTTAACCAATTGAGCCACCCAGTGGTCCCTATATTTCTGTATTTTTCAAATTTTCCTCAATGAATCTGAAATCCTTTAATCAAGGAAACATTGCATAATATGAGATATTGAAAAGAAATCCACCAGTTGTGCCAAAAACTGTCACTTGGAGAAAGCTCATTGGATCAGAAATGCCTATATTCTTTAACAAGAAAAAAATAAATTCATTAAGATTTTTACTCAAAAATCTGAAAAAGACTGAAAAATAATCTGACATGTATATAAAGATTTATTTATACACAATCTCAAGTTTCTTTTTTAGGACACTATAAGGTAAATATTTTGAAACAGTATAAGAAACTTTTTATTTAGGTAATTATAAATGTTAAATAGAATAGATACTAAGAATTAATTGCAAATAATGGTATTGAAATATTGAATGATCTAGGGATGGGTTGTTTTTGAGGTGTTATTTGAAAAAGTTATGTGGGATATTTGAAAAATATATTGAATGTGTATGTATGTTTTAGCATAGTTAGAAATGTACCAAATTTTGTTACTAGTTCTCTGTTGTAAGATTATAGATGATGATTATTTTCAATATAATGTTACAATCACTTCACAGATAGAATTTTTCACCATTGTATAAAATAACGTATGACAAGATAATTGAATAGTAGCCCAAGTGATTTAGTTAAGCCAATCAATATAATTGCCAAATGCAATGCATCGTGACTATAGAATTTATATAGTTTACACATAGAAATTCAGATTATTGCTGAAAGGGTATTATATTTATAATAAGAAAAGATTTATGCGATGGAAAATTTTGTGTCAAATGAACATTGTTTTAACTACAAAGAAGGGCAAAGGAGACACAGAGCTGACTTTGACTAAGGATTACTTTTAGTTTATTCATGAAGTGAAATTTTCCAGTAACATGACTGAGTCCAGATAGAATATGAACTATATAGAACTGTAGGACTGCAAAATAGGAAATATCCTTTGTAATCAATAAATAAGACTTCACAGTTTTTTTACAAATATGAAATATATTAACTTTATTAAGAAAGTACAAATAAGTAATAAAATTAAAAAAGACATATGAAACTCCATATATAACAACCTTTCCATAACCGAAATTTGACTTTATAATGGGAGATTTATTAAAGAAAGCAACATTCTTTGCCACTGATAGACTTTGTGGCTGAAAGTAGCCTAGAAACACTAGTACCAACTAAGAGCTAACAATTAGCGAGTGCTTACTGAGAATTAAAAAAAAAAAAAAAAAAACATACCAAGCATTCTACATGGATTGATGATGTCATTCTTCAAAATTACCCTGAGATAAATATGATTTTTATCCTAATTATAAAATAAAAGAGAGAAAGGTGCAGAAAACTTAAGTAATTTGTTCAGATTTTCACAAGTAGTAAATGATAGATCCAGGATTGACTTAGAACTTCTGCTTCTTAAGTAATATTTTTCTATACAAAGTAAGACTTTGTAATAAAAAAAGTATCAATAAACCAAGTTTATAATATACTGATAACATAGTACATCTTTTTATAATCTACAATTGTGGAATTTTGGTTTGATTTGAAAGTTCCTAATATAAAATTTAAAAAGTCCCAAAATGTTCCTATGTAAAATCCTATCATTAAAATTTACACCATGTCATTTTTATTTTTTTCCTTTTTTCTAAATTAAAATAAAACAAGAGTTAACTTTAAGGTCTACCCTCTTGGTAAACAAAGACAAACACCAACTTTAAACAAGGATGCTGTCAAACATGTTTTAAAATCTTTTTCATTCAGATATTTCAGGGCTTTCACCAAGATGTAAAGAAAAGGAATCCCCTTAAAACCATTCCATTACATAAAAGAACTTTTAGAGAAGTACTGACTGGTCGCAGAGACATTGAATGTGCCTCCCAGAGTACATTAAACAATACACAACCCACCCCCACCCCCCATACACACAACCACATACCCTATATTCTCTAAGTTCAGAATAAGTTCAGATAAATGAAAGCCTGTCATTGAAAGAGCTTCCTAGTGTTAGGCTTGGCTGTTCTGGGGACTATGAAGGAGAATCAAGCTGTGCTACACATTGGGAGCTCT
>NC_081557.1:228791776-228880538 GCF_022355385.1 Mustela nigripes | reverse complement strand
AAAAAAAAAAGACACAGTGAACCTGCTGGGAAGACAAAAGAAGAAAAAAAAACAGCAAATGTTTTAAGTTAACTGACCTGAGAATAAGTAGTATGGCAAAAAGCACTAAATGCTTCTTTTAAGTTTTGATACCTTTGTCTTTTTTTAAGATTTATTTATTTACTATGTATCATTTAATATATATATAGAGAGAGTGTGGAAGCAGAAGAGAGGGTCAGAGGGAGAGGAAGAGATTCCTTCAGCAGACTCTCCACTGAGCATGGAGCCTGGGAGCATAGCCTGAGCCAAAACTGAGAGTTGGACATTTAGCCAGCTGAGCCACCCAGGCACCCTGTCTTGTTTGTTTGAAAGAAATCTAAGTATTTTCTCTATTTTGGATATTTATGTTTTAAAGAAGCACATTGATAAATACATGACAAAAGAACTTGACTAGATTTGGTCATATTCTCACTAAAAATATATAGAAGATATATATATATATATATATATATAGAGAGAGAGAGAGAGAGAGAGAGAGAGAGACTGATTTTTTTAAAATAGAGCAGTATCAGAAAAAGCTCAAATGACACCTGTACATTAGAGCTTTGATATATGAATTGACAGGTGAAATTTTGTAGTGGTGAGGGAAAGAGAAGTTATCATATACACAATCAAGGCAGAGTCCCTACTGAACTTCTTGCATAAAGTTGAGAGCCTATAAGGAATTCATTTATTGAGGGCCAGAAGGTTAACATCAAGAAAAGGCATTACTGGAAATTGTTATAAAGTTTTGTTATTGTCTAGATTTGAAGAAAGACATGAGTCTTTATACCGAAATGCATGCTGAGTCTAAAGCAAGATACTAAAAAAATAAAATTCATATTTTCAAAGAGATATTATCAGTGACTAAGGATAATAAATGGATTATATAAAACACATGCTAAGTAGATTGACAAAAGAACTTTCATCAAAAGTCGAAGTCTTTCAAAAGTGAAAGTGATACACAGATATTTTAAATTCAAGAGTGGGTATCACTCATGGGTCTTACCAAGTAAATTATTAAAGTAAATAAAAGATTGAAATGCACATAGCAAGTTTGGGGGGGGAGGTATATTTTTGGTGAATATAATAATAATTAACTAACTAAAAATAATCTTATTTAAAGTTGAAAACATAATGTACTTCAAATTCCAGATAGCATAGCGGAAAGGAAGGAACTTGTTGAATCATTCTAAAATTTCTTTACTTTTCCACAGGGACATAAGAGATATTGATTACATTAGGGCTTTGTGAAATTAAGTACACGTGTTAAAAACTAAGGAATTACAACTAAATGTGTATTATAGGAATACACACCTTTCAAAAAGTGGATAGAGTAGATCAGTAAAAAAGAGTAGATCAGTAAATTTCAAGGAAAAAAAGTAAAATATAGAATATATATAGTAAATAAAAATTGTAAAATAGGATATCTTAAATAAGTGAAAACAAAAACAAAAACAAAAGCAAAAACCTAAGCCAGTTGAAACCAAACCAAAAAGCCAAAAAGTCACTAGACATAACAAATAAAGTGTATGTAGGGGAAGCCTGGGTGGCTCAGTCAGTTAAGCATCTGCCTTTGGCTCAGGTCATGGTCCCAGGGTCCTGGGATCTGGCTCTCTTCTCACCACAGAGAATGTTTCTCTCTTCTCTCTGCCTGTTGCTCTGCCTACTTGTGATCTCTCTCTCTCTTTCTCTGTCAAACAAGCAAACAAACAAATAAACAAAATGTTAAAAAAATAAAGTCTATGTAAAATTTTGGAGAAAAGTATGACATTTTCTTGAAAGAAATAAAAGTGGACAGAAATGCATGGAAGGCTGCATATTTCCAAGTCGTCGATATTATGGTGATGGTAATCCCATTGTAATCCAAATAATTTCAAAAAGAAATTTACATTATATTCCTGAAATTTACAGGTATGAGTAATCAAGTATAGCCACAGTGATTCTGAAAAGAAAGCAAGAACACAATTGGGAAATACTCTCTCTCTCTCTTTTTTTTTTTTTTCCAGAAAAAGGTATGTATAATACAGCAAAAGTTTCCTCAAATTGAATGGTAGTTTAATCTTTGTACTTGACATTAAAATCTTCATATTTCCTCTCTATTAGGAATATTTCATAATTTAAAATAAAAAGATTTTGATATCTTTTTTCATTTTTTTACTTCTTCATAGATAATTACAGTGACTATATATTAGCAAAAACACACAAAAAAATTTAAAACCATCAAAATAATTCCTCATTTCAAATTGTATTTATTCAACTGCAGTTTGCTCACCCACAGCATTTAATTTTAGTAAGTTTATTTAATAAAATAAAGAATAAATAAAACAAGCGAATTCATTCCTAAGCACTTCATTTGGGTAGACAACTGGTAATTATGTTTGAGAAAGCAAATTTAACGGTTTAAAAAACACCATATTCTCACAAGAGTTTATATTTTATTCCCTTTTAGAGAATCTTGAAGAGGAAGTAATGTGTTACCAAATCAAAAATTAAAGACCTATTCCCTGTTCATAAATTAAAAAGAAAACATGTGTTGTAGTTTGGAATTTAAAATATGGCTATTTCAGGGGCACCTGGGTGGCTCAGTGGGTTAAGCCTCTGCCTTCGGCTCAGGTCGTGGTCCCAGGGTCCTAGGATCGAGCCCCGCATGGGGCTGTCTGCTCGGCAGGGAGTCTGCTTCCCCTTCTCTCTGCCTGCCTCTCTGCCCACTTGTGATTTCTGTCTGTCAAATAAATAAATAAAATCTTTAAATAAATAAATAAATATGGCTATTTCATTGAAATACAATGTTTTTTTTCTTTTCTTTCTTTTTTTTTTTTTTAAGATTTTATTTATTTGACAGAGAGAGATCACAAGTAGGCAGGGAGGCAGGCAGAGAGAGAGGAGGAAGCAGGCTCCCCGCGGAGCAGAGAACCCGATGTGGGACTCGATCCCAGGACCCTGAGATTATGACCTGAGCTGAAGGCAGAGGCTTAACCCACTGAGCCACCCAGGTGCCCCCAATGTTTAAAATATTGGATATTTCACCAGAAATACTGAAGAGCTTTCAGAAGTCGCCATCTAAATCTGTGTGGAATTTTACAAGATTTCCATTCTCAGGACTATGTTTGTATTCTTCAGTCCTTGAGTGTTAGCTCTGTCTAACAATGTGAAACCAGCACTTCAGGAATCACAGAAGAAAGTCGTTTATATCAATCATGAGTGGATTTATTAAGCTCTATGAAAATTATTGTTTTTGTTGTTGTGGAGTTGTTGGGGCGGTTACATGGAGTACATAATGCAGTATGAAACCTTCCACCACTCCAAAAGAAACCGTCCTCTCTTTCCTCTTCTTTTCTCCTTATAGATAATTCTGGATCTCTGAATTTATTTTCTCTGTTATGTAGCATAGTCTGCCCCTTTACACCTACTTTTCAAAATTAACACCTACTTTTCAAAGTTAACAAGACCCTCCAGTTTTCTGCCTTTTCGACTGAACATTTCTTGTAATATGCTTCCCTAAAAAATATAAATACATAAATTGTATAATATAAAAAAGCTGGTAAGTCTTGTGGACAAAAGTTGGTAAGTCCTGTGGAGAGAAAAATTTAAACAGAAAAGGGGTGGAGGAGTGGTTGCGATTTATAAGAGACAGACAGAAAGGCATAACTGAGTTTTTTGTTCAGTTTATGGATACACACGAGTGATTGAGGAGTAGTAATTCCTAAGCAGTTTAAACCATGATTCCTTACCTCTCTTCAAATTCTGGGTTTTATGATTCTAAAATAAACCACCAGCCTTATTCTCTAAGGATTTGTTGTTTACTAATCTTTCCATAGTTTTTTTTTTTTTTTTTTTTTAATTCGGTTAGTGGTACAGCTATTTTCTTGGCTCAGGATCCTGGGTTATTGGCATGCCTCACAGTCTTGGTCAGACCTCTGAATCTGAGAACCTCTACTCTTCAGCGCTCCATGCCTTCATGAGTCCCTCAAATAGCATATGCTTAGGCCAACTCTGCCTTCAGCTCCCAGGGAGTGAATCACACACATCTAAATATGTGATGTACTCTCTTTCAGAAATGAAAAGATAAAGATAATTTTGATTATGCAATAATATTCAGAACATTTGGGAATTCTCATTTGAGACTATCTTCAAAACTCTGGCATAGTCTTTTGATCATATGTATTGATGTTGAGGCTTTTAAAATTCATATATATATATATATAAATGGTATATCTATTGACATATATAGATATATCTGTTAAATCCTTTGAAATGTTGATTTTAGGGAATTAAAAAAATGTATTCTGACCTGTATTTGACAAAATGAAAAACATGGGTTTGCTTAATGGGGAGGGGGTGTGGATGAAATTTTAATTTTTTGAAAGAAACAGATCATAAACTGGGAGTGTAATCATTGTATTGTTATGTGTACTATTTTCAGATCACCAAAATATTTTATTGATGTTTTATTTAATTGATATCATGATTAAGGAGCATGAAGAAGTGAACAAAAAGTAGGTTTAGAAATATAAAATTAATTCTTTCAATAACTTAATATTTATGAGAACTAACTATTTGCCAGGTACTTGCTTTTTTTAAAAAAAATATAAATTTACTGTTAACTTTAATTCTTTCATCTTCCAGTGAAGCAAACAGCAAAATCCATTGATCATTTAGCAAATATAAGATATAAAAATTTCTATTAACATATACAAAGTTATATAAAATAATTATATTTGTAAATACATTCAGAAATGAAATGACTTTTGAAATCCTTGAGTTAATTTTCAATACCAAGCCTTTGAATTTAGAATCAACTTTTTTTTTTTTTAACTTTTAATGGACATGCAACTCAACATAATATTTCTCATTTTGCAAATAACTTGTCAATTATTTTGTCATTCCTGTGGTTATACTGTGTTTATGTCAACTAAATCACATTAAAGAATTATGTATGTGAGCAATCATTTTATCATTCATAAGTTGTTGCTTTGGAACTACATTACTGAAGCAGTAACTATAATTAAGTTTTGCAGTTTAGGCAAAGGCCAAGTTAAGAACGTGTCAGCACATCGTTACAACTTTAGAACACATCTTGCCACAGGATCAGAGCTTACTAAGCAAGATACAAGAACTTCAACTTCAAAATATGGATATGTACTGCTTACATGTTGGGTCACTCTTTACATCATATTCCAGACAGAGAGAGCATGTTATAAAGGGAAGATAGTAGAGAGATCTCCAAATTGATTATATCATTCAAGAAAATGAAAAAACAATGCATGCATACCAGAATCCTTTTGTCTACTTAGGAAGTCTCTTAGCTGTCAATTCTTGTCCCTCCAATGTTGCTTTTCCAGATAGATGTGCTTCTTTCAATTTCTAAGTTAGCTCTCCAGTGCAACTTTTTATGAAGTTCAGTAACCTGTTTCAGCCAGCAAACACATTTTAAATCATTATATACCTGCTGGATAATGATGCGCAAACCTTTTCACCATTACCCTCCCTGACATCACATTATGGGTAAGGAATTGGGTGATTTGTCCCTTTATCTTGCAACTTTGCCCATCAGGCAATGGGTGTCGCAACTTTCTGTTTTCTAGACTTTTTTCCTTGAGAGGGAACTGGTAGTAGACTTGCAGATGAGGGTACTTGGAGGAATGCTGTTAAGACTGGTAGCAGCAAAGCAGAACAACAAGAACCTTGAACTGATTCGTGTGAGGGTAGTGGGCACAAGTTGCTTTTTTTTTATTATTATTATTTGTTTACTTGTTCTGTTTTTGTTTTTAACAGTTGTAGAGGAAAGAAAAAAAACATGTGAGATATTTATCCAGGCCAAGTGTTTTTTGGGTAATCAGTAAAAGCTTATAAGAAACAGTTTTGCTATTCTATCCACAGTAGAATAGTTTTTTAGGCTTTTACATTTCTTTTTTGTTGTTGTTCAAATTACTGACTTAAATTCAAAATGAGGAGGAAATGGTCCCTAACATGTTTCACAAATTGTTATTGCCTTTTATTCTCCTCGCTTACTGATGGAGCATCCAGTGACACTTAACACATTTAAATGTCTGAAAAAATGACTTTGTCTTAGAAATGATACAGTTGATTCTCCAACACCATTTATTTAATTCATCACTTGAAGGCTCTTGCTTAAGTTAAATCCTATGTCAGGTACGCAGAGTACATTTATAAACAACTTACCTTCCTTCCTTTAGGGGGACGGACTTCCAGGTTCATCTAGCAGCCTCAGAAATATTTTCATTGCAGGGCTGCAACTCGTTGCTCTTATTATTAATTAACTTTATAATTTCCCCAAACAAAAATAGATTTACCACTTCTAGACATCTCCATCTTGTGCATGCCACTCTCTTCCTTTTATAATCAAGATTTTCAGCTGAAGACAGAAAAAATATCTTAAATATCTTAACATAGTGGCTATGTTATGCATATATGATTAGAGGGAAAAATCTATGTGCCGAAAACTATACCCATTACCTATTACGACATAAAGAACTGTCTACTGGTGTGTGTGAGAGTATATGTATTTATCTAAATATGTGCTTGTGTGTGTGCCTTTATGAGTGTAAATGTAGATATTTGTAAGTAAACGATATGCTTGAAAGAAGTAGTCTCAGAAGAAAGAGATATAATATGTGAACTTTGATTTGTCTATTTCAATATTATATAACATGCACAGCTATATGTATAAGAAAAGAGACACTATTAATAATCATACCAGGACAGTAGATGTAAACCAATGTTGTCCCTGGCAAAATATGTTGCAAGCATATACACACACACATCACAGATTGTACATATTAATGTGGGTTTGTATTCTGCCTTTCTATTTTCAGTTGGTTCTTTTGAGATCAAGAATATGTACCTGCTGAGTTTCTCATTTAGTGATTATAGTGACAGCCCACAGAAGTATAGCTCGTGACTTGCCATAGCTGAGCTCATGTTGTTGTAAACTTGTCAGTTACACTACCTAATTCAATATACCTCAAATAGTAATAGCTCAATAAAGCCAGAGATTTAAAAGTGTTATATCTATACATTATGTAGATGAATATTACATGGTTGTTTGGGCTTTTATTAAGTATGGTTTGATATATGCTTCGAATAAACCCCTGCTTGTAAACCTCTGGCAGTAAACAAAAAATACATTTACTAAATAGAATCAACTGTAGGTTTTATTTTTATAATTTTTTGATGCAATATTTTCTTTTCAGCCACTTTGCTTTTTATTAATGTTAGTTTATAAGGGATAAATTGACATTAAATATTTTAATCAAGTTCAAAGGGATAAGAGAATGTATTTGAACCTGTCTTTTTAGGAAAGGCTAAGTGGAATAGACTGGGTTTTAACAGCTGGTCCTAAAAGATGAAGATCATTAGGGTCATTAAGAAGAAGAAAACAAGAGGGCAAGTGTGATCAATACTACCAGTTGTTAAAATCTTTGTTAGTCACATTGTTTACCTTCTTTGAGTAAGTGTTAGAAGATAAGAGGTACACAAGCAAAATGATTCTGAGCATAGAGATTATATATCACTTTACGGGTTAAAGTTGTGATCAGTTCTTCTGACTCTCAAATACTTTGTCAGCTGAAATTCATCTACATATGCATGTGTATATGGCCAATTCTATTGCTGAATCTAAGAATAAAGATTTTTTCACCTATATTTCATACATATACACACACATATAACATACATTACACAGACACACATTTTTGGTTCATATATATGCATATTAATATAGACACATATGTGCACACATATATAAAATAGATGACCTAACGAAATAGAAAGTACAATTGCTCCTACTTGACTTTGAAGTACTCGGAAGATAATCACACACGTAGAGTTTGCATTTATGCATTTAAATAAAGAATGACTGAGATCCAATATTTCAAACCCGATAAAAAACCTCTTATTTGAAATTAATTATCCTTTCATTATATCTGTTTGACCTCTAAAATGCTCTCAATATGTTGTGTTTGATGCTATAATTAGAATAGGCTATCAATGATTTGCATACGGTTGGATGGTGGATGAGTAGTTGAGTTAATGGATGATTGATAGATACAAGAATCACTCTTGCTCCACCATCTTTTGAAGAATTTATCAACACACTTCGAGCTTTTGTGAACACTTGTACGATTTATAAATGATCCTCTCTTGAGGTCTCTTGCAGCTAGTTGTCCTCTTTATCTCGATGTGTTTTTCTGGCCTGGCCTGCTATGCATTGAGTCGAATAGCAATAACTTGTCTATTCAACCAATGCACTTTCAAATTGGAGAGGTTATGACCTGGAGATTTGGATCAGTTTGATAGGAAGACTAAGCCAACTCTGTAGAAGTAGTGCTTTTTTCAGTCCTTACTCTTTTCCGGTTTATCTGATCTCTGCTTTGCAAATGATCCTGATTTGCTTCAGTGTTCCTTCTTCCCCTTTCTGGGAAGTGTACATCTGCTTCTGACATCTGTCTTCTATCTTCCTTTGTAAATTATGAAGTGATGCCAACTCCTTTTATCAACAAATTACCCTTAGAAGCATTTAGAGGCTATAATGATTCTTTGATTTTCTTTGATTCTTTATGAATTTGCAAAATGACTTGATGCTTATATTAGCTTTGTTTGTCCTTTCTTTTTCCATATTTAATATTTATAGTTGGCAGGCCCAGATGGTGTACTTTGTTATGTCCTGAAATGTTGCTATTTTTTTCATTCCTTAATTACAGGAATGTCAGTCTGTAATATCCCCAGCTTCCATCTCCAGTTGACATTGGAGATTTCACATTTGTTGTATTATGTATTGAACTGACTGTTTGACACTGTGAAATACCCAGTAATCTTTCCTTAACCTTGCTGCTTTTCCGTGTGTGTCTACATTGACCATTTGCCTTTGCTGTTAGATGATACCCTCAATTTGTTGCAGTTTTCAAAGTTTTACAGATATTTTAGACATTGATATCTCCTCATAAATAAGACACTAAGGAATGAGAAAAAGAAAATAATTTGAGTTACATGGAAGCAGTCAGAAGTATTGTAGAAAAAAAATAAACAAATAATTATTTTGTAGCTCTGGAAGAGCCCTTATAATTTGATAGAGAAAAAACATAAACATATTTATCTCACATTTTACAAATTCTGTATCTTTTAAAAATATATTTCATGGAGCCATATAGTAACAGGCCTAATTCGTATACTTAAAAGTAACAGGGATTTCTTCTCATAAGCTTATTTACTTTTGACTATTAAATTTTGATCAACATCATATTTCTGATCAATCATTGGCAAATTCTTACAGCTCAATTTCCTAAGTAACTTCAGTAAAATGTATAAGGACTTAGTTCATCAAACTCTTAAGATCTTGCTTTTAGTTACATACTAGACTTTCGCAATAACGTTCCTCAACTCTTTAAATTTTCTAAATGCTAACAGAGATTATAATGCAAAGTATTGTGCTCCATATCACTCGGCATCAGGGAAATGCAAATCAAAACCACAATGAGATATCACCTCACCCCAGTCAGAAAGGCTAAAATCAACAAGTCAGGAAATGACAGATGCTGGCGAGGATGCGGAGAAAGGGGAACCCTCCTACACTGTTGGTGGGAATGCAAGCTGGTGCAGCCACTCTGGAAAACAGCATGGAGGTTCCTCAAAATGTTGAAAATAGAACTGCCCTATGACCCAGCAATTGCACTATTGGGTATTTACCCTAAAGATACAAACGTAGTGATCCGAAGGGGCACGTGCACCCGAATGTTTATAGCAGCAATGTCCACAATAGCCAAACTATGGAAAGAACCTAGATGTCCATCAACAGATGAATGGATCAAGAGGATGTGGTATATATACACAATGGAATACTATGCAGCCATCAAAAGAAATGAAATCTTGCCATTCGCGACAACATGGATGGAACTAGAGTGTATCATGCTTAGCGAAATAAGTCAAGCAGAGAAAGACAACTATCATATGATCTCCCTGATATGAGGAAGTGGTGATGCAACATGGGGGCTTAAGTGGGTAGGAGAAGAATAAATGAAACAAGATGGGATTGGGAGGGAGACAAACCATAAGTGACTCTTAATCTCACAAAACAAACTGAGGGTTGCTGGGGGGAGGGGGTTTGGGAGAAGGGGTGGGATTATGGACATTGGGGAGGGTATGTGCTTTGGTGAGTGCTGTGAAGTGTGTAAACCTGGTGATTCACAGACCTGTACCCCTGGGGATAAAAATATATGTTTATAAAAAATAAAAAATTTAAAAAAATAATGCAAAGTATTTTCTTTTAATTAATTTAAATTTCTCATATCAAGAACTACTAAAAATTTTAGTTTTTACTATAAAAATTTAAGTAGTTTTTTTCATATTTTAACATTCTTTTAAAAATTTCCTTAGAGATAGACCCAGAAATAGAAGTGTTCTCTTCATCTAACAGTCCTGTCTGGTCAATGAAGTCTGTACTTTGTCCTTGGATTCGACATCAAACAAGACATAGATTTCTCACCTACTACACCTGACAGTGTCAGCCACCTTTTAAAAAGACATTTGTAGCATCTCTAGAGACTGCTTGTCTCCTAGCTCAGGGAAATCCCTATACACAAGTCAGAGGGTACTATGTGACCTTTTGCCTTTATGTCTATTTCATCATCTTTCTTTATAATTTCAACTTAGAATAAAGGATATACAGCATTCTAAAATTATTGCATTGGAGGAATGGCTGGGCTAATGAAATATTTCCAACCTGGAATTTTACCTATTTTGGAATATGTGAAGGTAAATCACATTTTTTTAACAGTGCTCATATAGGGGTGCCTGGGTGGCTCAGTCAGTAAGCATCTGCCTTTAGCTAAGGTCATGATCCCAAGGTCCTGAGACTAAGCCCTGCATCAAGCTCCCTGCTCAATGGGAAGCTGCATCTTTCTCTCCTACTCTCCTTGCTTGTGTTCACTTTCTTGTTGTGTCTGTCAAATAAATAAATAAAATCATAAAAAAAAGGTTCATATAAGCAACACATATTATTGTACAATTACCCTGTCGCAGACCAAAAATTATAAACAGCTACCTCATGGCCATGTTTTATTATACATGTGTATGCATGTGCACATTCATGTACTCTGTCTATGGTGTATTTACACACACAGACACACATAGACACACAGACACACACACACACACACACAGAGTTAAGATATTTCATGTGAAAGAAAAGACTTGGGGCTAATCATAAAGCAGATCTACCAAAACAAGAACACCTTAAAAAAAAAAAAAAAAATATATATATATATATATATATATATATATATATATATATATAAACAACTGACTACCTAGAAGTAACTCTGACCCTCTTGTGCTAATTTGGTGTGATTCTCTATCTTGTCCCCATTACTCCCTTTATCTGTTCATGTTTCATTGTTTAAGTATTTCTTGGCATTTTTTGGTCTCCTTTGATAATTTATTTTTTTCTTCAAAATCAACCAGCTGCAATACCTGGACACTCGTGGCATTTTGTTATCACATGTAGATATCATATTTATTTGTAACTACATATTTACTCTGTAAAATGTATCCTATTCTGTAGTATAGTATACTTCCCATGATATTTGAAACTTACATAATAGGTGGTCTATCAGTTAAACAGGTGAGGGAGAAAAATGCTTTTGGAAGAAGGAAAGGAGGCCAGAAAGTATAATGAAGCCAGATCAGATCACCAAGACACAATCTTCTATATAATGTCTATTACTTACATCTTTAGCTTTATCTTCCGTTACAAAATATTGACATATAATCAGGGACTTCTTTTATATACCCACAGTGTCTGCTAGTTTACTAACTTTGTGTTTATGACCTTTTTAAAAAAATTTTTCTTTATTTGTCAGAGAGAAAGAGTATGTGTGAGAACAAGCAGGGAGAGCAGCAGGCAGAGACAGAGGGAGAAGCAGGCTCCCTGCTGAGCAGGGAACCCAATGCAGGACTTGATCCCAGGACCCCAGGATCATGACCTGAGCCGAAGGCAGACACCCAACTGACTGAGCCACATGGGCATCCTGTTTATGACCTTCTTTCATATTACAATGTCTTTCTGTCAAAACACTACTTTTTTTTTCAAAAACATTGATATTTTTACTGATTTCTCACCATTTGCAAGTGAACTATCAGATCTGTATAACTTTGTATGCTATGCAATAATTCTGTTTTAATAAGCCACTCCTAATTCTTTAAAAACCACCATCAAGATAAATGTGACCACATAATTAATTCATGATGATGACCTTATTCCTCTTTGAGGATAACCCACCACATACTATTTTCTTTTCCCTATTTTGCCTTATATTGTTACACAGGCTTTCAGGTAATCCAATGTTTGTAAGTTTCAGAATCCATACATTTGGAAAATATAGCTTTGTATAAAGTGTTCATATTGTTTGTGTATAATGATACTATATAAAATGATTTGTTATGTGCATTGGGAAGAACTCTTTTATCTGAAATAGTCATAATAATCTTGGGCTGGAAAAGGATGAAAAGGAAAGAAAAAGAGGGGATAAAACTTACTGAAAACCAGGTGCTGTGCACAGGTGTTCCAGGATTTTATGTGCTTTAGATAGTTTAATACAAAAGAACTCTATTTGAATGCTTTAATATATGGACCATGCCTGGTACATACCAGTTATTAAATAAATGTGAGATTCCTTGCTCTTTCTTTGATTGAAAGATTTAATTTATTCCTGCTTTCTTACATATTGAGAAAAAAAATTCCAATGTACCTTTCCATGATTTAGAATTATTTACATTGGATGGGTGCCTGGGTGGCTCAATTGGTTACACCTCCCACTCTTGATTTTGACTCAGGTCATGATGTCAGGGTGATGAGATCCAGCTCCACATGGGGCTTTCACTGGGCAGGAGTCAGCTTCTGTTCTTCTGCCTCTTCCTCTTTCCCTCCCATATTTCCTCAGGTTGGTGTACTATCTCTCTCTCAAAATAAACAAACAAACATACATACATACATACATCTTTTAACATAAGTAAATAAATAAAATTATTTACACTGGAGTCCAGAGCCCCAGAGTCCCAGTGGTTCCTACCACCGTCCCCCAATTGCCCACCTGCTCTTTCCTTTCAACATGGCAGATGCCACTGCATCCTTTGCCAAGGACTTCCTGGCAGGTGGAGTGGCTGCAGTAGTGCCCAGAGAGGAAGTCAAGCTGCTGCTGCTGCTGCAGGTGTAGCATTCCAGCAAGCAACTCACAGGGGCGTAATAGACTGTGTGCTTCATATTCCCAAAGAGCGAGGATTCCTGTCCTTCTGGAGTGGCAAGTTAGCCAATGTCATCAGATACTTCTCCACCCAGGCTCATCACTGTGCCTCCACAGATAAATGCAAGTAGATCTTCCTGGGTGTTGTGGACAAGAGAACCCATTTTTGGCACTACTTTTGCAGGGAACCTGGCATCAGGTGGTGCCATTGGAGCCACATCCTTTTGTTTTGTGAATCCTCTTGATTTTGCTAGAGCCCACCTAGTAGCTGATGTGGGCAAAGCCAGAGCTGAAAGGGAATTCAGTGGCCTTGGTGACTGGTTACAATCCACAATTCTGATGAGATCAAGTGGCCTATACCACAGCTTTAATGTGTGTGGGGTATTATTATCTACCTAGATGCTTACTTAAGTATCTATTCTACTGCAAAGAGAACGCTTCCAGATCTTAATGCTCAGATCTTCATCAGCCAGATGGCAGCACAACCCCTCACAGTGGTTGCTGAGTTGAATTTCTATTCATTTGACATCCTCATTGTCCTATGATGATGTAGTCAGGCAGCAGAGGAACTGACATCATGTACACAGATATGCTTGACTACTGAAGGAAAACTTCTTGGGATGAAGGATCCAAAGCTTTTCAAGGTGTATGGTCCAGTGTTCTCAGAGGCATGGGTGGTGTTTTTTTTTTTTGCTTGTCTTGCATGATGATATCAAGAAGTTCACATAAGTTATTTCCTAGTTTTCTATCCCCCTGTGAACAGGCATGTTGTATTATATAGCATAGCTTAAGCATTCTTGACAGATGATTAACTGTCTTTACCAACAGCAACCATTCACTGGTTGAAAATGGGAAGCAAATTGGGTTCTCTGCTCAGCATGGAGCCTGCTTCCTCCTCTCTCTCTCTCTGCCTGCCTCTCTGCTTACTTGTGATCTCTGTCAAATAAATAAATAAAATCTTTAAAAAAAAAAAGAAAATGGGAAGCAATAATATTCATCTGACCAGTTTTCTCTTAAAGCTGCTTCAATGATGATGGAAATCAATTGTATTTTTTATTTCAGTCACTCTTGATAAATGAATTTCAAGGAAAAAAGTATCTAAAATATAAGAAAATAAAATTATTTACATTGGATATTTTTCAACCTCCTTCATTATTATTTTCTGTAATTCTTTAGATTTGGTTTAAATTATTTTTCATTCTTCTCCCATTGCTTGATTAATGCATTTATTCTGAAGCATAGAGAAGCACAAGAATGTATACATTAATTTAAACTAGATGGCTTCCTTTCACTTTTAACTTTCTAGTAATGTTGAATAGAGTGGTGGTGTGATTTTTAGTGGCCTATTCCATCCATAAGTCATTTATCAGACTTAAGAAACCTTATTAATTCTGTAGCTCTTCCTGTAAAACAGTAATATCTACTCTATTTTCTTCAAATTAATTTCACTAAAATTAACTCTACTTCCCTAAAGTCAGGAAAATTTTAGTTGAATCTTAATATTTTTCATCTTTTCTACCTCTGAGTTCTTAATAGGCAACTGAAATTAAATGTAATATATAAAGAAACTGAACTCCTAGATGAACACCCTTGTTCAGGATTTATAAGGACTTCAATTTTAACTCCATATTTGATAAGTTTAACATAGGGTTAAATCAAAGGTGACTATTTTATTTTATTTTATTTTTTTTTTTTTTTTTTTATTTGACAGAGGAGAGAGATCACAGTAGGAGAGAGGAAGGGAAGAGATCACAGAGAGTGAGGAAGGGAAGCAGGCCCCCTGCCGAGCAGAGAGCCCGATGTGGGACTCGATCCCAGGACCCTGAGATCATGACCTGAGCTGAAGGCAGCGGCTTAACCCACTGAGCCACCCAGGCGCCCTCAAAGGTGACTATTTTAAAAAGGTTTCCATTCTTCTATAGTAAGTCTAATCCTTTACATGTTATATTCTGTAAACATGCCAATAACTTTGGAGGAATGTCAAGTACACCAAAGTGATTGATTTTTTTTAAAGAAAGGTGCTTATAGAATAGTTTTTATTATAATAGGTGGAAAATTAAGCCTACAATAAAATTTTAAATATAGTAATTTCTATAGTTTATGTAAATGTAATGTATTACCTAACATTCAAAATGTAAGTACATGCCATAGTAAAAGTTTATACTATATTAAAATACTATAATTTCCCACTTTTCAATATGTAAAATATTTTTCTACATTTGCTTATTATTTGCTAACTTCTAAAGCAAAATACATTTCCTGGGTGCTCAGGTAGGAAGCCTTTATTGTAATATTATTTAAATATGTACACATAAAAGCAGAAATAAACTGATAATGCTTAAACAATTTACTGAACAACAAAACCAATGTAGTTTTCAAATTAAAAGTGAGCAATACTATAAAACCAATAAATTTATAAACTGTTTTGTTGATGTGCTGAAATGAACTACTGAAAATACATATAGTAGTGACCTCTGTGACATAGGTTCATTTAACCTGACCATGCTTATATTTCTAATTGTAAGATGCTGGATAAATTATTTCTCAATTTTCTTTGTTTATTCTATGAAAAAAAAATGCGCAATTTTTCCAAAGTGCCAATATTCAGCCGTCACCTAGCAGAAACCCCTTTGTACCATACAAAGTTAATAACTTTCCCATATTACCTCTTGATAATTTAAATGGTACTCCTTGGCTAGTGATTAAAATAAAAAAAAAGAGATCACACACACACACACATACACACACACAGAAGAAAAACCTCATGGTAATATTTGATAGTAATCAGTCTGATGTTCAACAAAGATGTCAGTTAAGCATCTGCCTTTGGCTCAGCTCATGATCCCAGGGTCCTGGGACCTAGCTCTGCCTTGCTCAGACTCCCTTTTCAGGGGGAAGCTGCTTCTCCCTCTCCTCTGCCTCTTCCTGCACCTCATGCTCCCTCACGTGCACACAATCTCTCTCAAATAAATAAATAAATAAAATCTTTTAAAAAAAGACATAGGTGATAGATAGATATAGATAACTATGAGAAGTGCATATGCTTATCATTTACATTTTAGAAAATTAAAAATAAATATTCAAAAATTCCTGGACGGCAGGACAACTGTGGACTTCTAGGTGCCTATGAACCTTGAGAACCATGCATATCATCATCTTGCTACTTTTGTACTTGCTACAAATGGCAAGTGGTGAATCTCAAGTCAGTATTTATAATTAAAGGAAGGCAGAAAAAGAGGTATTGGAAATGTATGAGTCTTGAATGACATTGTGACCCAATAACATATACTCTATATTTATATGTCACAAAAGTGTTTTTCATGGTGTTTGAAATTTGAGAGGATATATAAACACCTGAGTCAGAAAACTAACATTGATTAGATAATCAACTCTTGAAATAAATTACCATAATAGAAATGTTTAAAGATATTCCACTAAGATGAAAGGACACAGTCAACTCTATGTGTGTCTGTGTATTTTATGAGCACATTGGATTTACTTTCCTGCTTCTGTCATCCTTAGTTTGTTGACTACGTACTCTGAATTATCTGACACAGTCCCAATTTCAAAAAACATGTTTCCAAACATGTCCCAGTTGTATTTCCTACTGTGGGATGTTTCAAATATCTTTCATCACAACATCATTTTAATGAAAACATAAATTTTATTCTAATAAATAGTTTAAAACTATAGAAAATGATCTTTCTAAATCCTTAGGGAAAAAATAACCTAATACTTTAAAAAAAAGGTTTCAATCTGAATGCAAAAACTTCTTTGCGGTTCAGACAGTTCACTAAAGCCCTGGGTTGTGGACAGAGGACAGAAATGCAAACAGCTTTCGCACATTGAGGTCGTTCATCCATTTTGAGTCTATTTTTGTGTGTGGTGTAAGGAAATGGTCCAATTTCATTTTTCTACATGTGGCTGTCCAATTTTCCCAGCACCATTTATTGAAGAGGCTGTCTTTTTTCCACTGGACATTCTTTCCTGCTTTGTCGAAGATTAGTTGACTGTAGAGTTGAGAGTCTATTTCTGGGCTCTCTATTCTGTTCCATTGATCTATGTGTCTGTTTTTGTGCCAGTACCATACTGTCTTGATGATTATAGCTTTGTGATAGAGCTTGAAGTCCAGAATTGTGATGCCACCAATGCTGGCTTTCTTTTTCAATATCCCTTTGGCTATTCGAGGTCTTTTCTGGTTCCATATAAATGTTAGAATTATTTGTTCCATTTCTTTGAAAAAGATGGATGGTACTTTGATAGGAATTGCATTAAATGTGTAGATTGCTTTAGGTAGCATAGACATTTTCACAATATTTATTCTTCCAATCCAGGAGCATGGAACATATTTCCATTTCTTTGTGTCTTCCTCAATTTCTTTCATGAGTACTTTATAGTTTTCTGAGTATAAATTCTGTGCCTCTTTGGTTAGGTTTATTCCTAGGTATCTTACGGTTTTGGGTACAATTGTAAATGGGATTGACTCCTTAATTTCTCTTTCTTCTGCTTGCTGTTGGTGTAGAGAAATGCAACTGATTTCTGTGCATTGATTTTATATCCTGACACTTTACTGAATTCCTGTATAAGTTCTAGCAGTTTTGGAGTGGAGTCTTTTGGGTTTTCCACATATAGTATCATATCATATGCAAAGAGTGATAGTTTGACTTCTTCTTTGCCAATTTGGATGCCTTTAGTTTCCTTTGGTTGTCTGATTGCTGAGGCTAGGACCTCTAGTACGATGTTGAATAGCAGTGGTGATAATGGACATCCCTGCCGTGTTCCTGACCTTAGCGGAAAAGCTTGCAGTTTTTCTCCATTGAGAATGATATTTGCGGTGGGTTTTTCATAGATGGCTTTGATGATATTGAGGTATGTGCCCTCTATCCCTACACTTTGAAGAGTTTTGATCAGGAAGGGATGCTGTACTTTGTCAAATGCTTTTTCAGCATCTATTGAGAGTATCATATGGTTCTTGTTCTTTCTTTTATTGATGTGTTGTATCACATTGACTGATTTGCAGATGTTGAACCAACCTTGCAGCCCTGGAATAAATCCCACTTGGTCGTGGTGAATAATCCTTTTAATGTACTGTTGAATCCTACTGGCTAGTATTTTGTTGAGTATTTTCGCATCTGTGTTCATCAAGGATATTGGTCTATAGCACTCTTTTTTGATGGGATCCTTGTCTGGTTTTGGGATCAAGGTGATGCTGGCCTCATAAAATAAGTTTGGAAGTTGTCCTTCCATTTCTATTTTTTGGAACAGTTTCAGGAGAATAGGAATTAGTTCTTCTTTAAATGTTTGGTAGAATTCCCCCGGGAAGCCGTCTGGCCCTGGGCTTTTGTTTGTTTGGAGATTTTTAATGACTGTTTCAATCTCCTTACTGGTTATGGGTCTGTTCAGGCTTTCTACTTCTTCCTGGTTCAGTTGTGGTAGTTTATATGTTTCTAGGAATGCATCCATTTCTTCCAGATTGTCAAATTTGTTGGCTTAGAGTTGCTCATAGTATGTTCTTATAATAGTTTGTATTTCTTTGGTGTTAGTTGTGATCTCTCCTCTTTCATTCATGTTTTTATTTATTTGGGTCCTTTCTCTTTTCTTTTTGATAATTCGGGCCAGGGGTTTATCAATTTTATTAATTTTTTCAAAGAACCAGCTCCTAGTTTTGTTGATTTGCTCTATTGTCTTTTTGGTTTCTATTTCACTGATTTCTGCTCTGATCTTTATGATTTCTCTTCTCCTGCTTGGCTTAGGGTTTCTTTCTTGTTCTTTCTCCAGCTCCTTTTCCTTACACCACACACAAAAATAGACTCAAAATGGATGAAGGACCTCAATGTGAGAAAGGAATCCATCAAAATCCTTGAGGAGAACACAGGCAGCAACCTCTTCAACTTCAGCCGCAGCAACATCTTCCTAGGAAAATCACCAAAGGCAAGGGAAGCAAGGGCAAAAATGAACTATTGGGATTTCATCAAGATCAAAAGCTTTTGCACAGCAAAGGAAACAGTTAACAAAATCAAAAGAAAACTGACAGAATGGGAGAAGATATTTGCAAACGACATATCAGATAAAGGACTAGTGTCCAGAATCTATAAAGAACTTAGCAAACTCAACACCCAAAGAACAAATAATCCAATCAAGAAATGGGCAGAGGACATGAACAGACATTTCTGCAAAGAAGACATCCAGATGGCCAACAGACACATGAAAAAGTGCTCCATATCACTCGGCATCAGGGAAATGCAAATCAAAACCACAATGAGATATCACCTCACACCAGTCAGAATGGCTAAAATCAACAAGTCAGGAAATGACAGATGCTGGCGAGGATGCGGAGAAAGGGGAACCCTCCTACACTGTTGGTGGGAATGCAAGCTGGTGCAGCCACTCTGGAAAACAGCATGGAGGTTCCTCAAAATGTTGAAAATAGAACTGCCCTATGACCCAGCAATTGCACTATTGGGTATTTACCCTAAAGATACAAACGTAGTGATCCAAAGGGGCACATACACCCAAATGTTTATAGCAGCAATGTCCACAATAGCCAAACTATGGAAAGAACCTAGATGTCCATCAACAGATGAATGGATCAAGAGGATGTGGTATATATACACAATGGAATACTATGCAGCCATCAAAAGAAATGAAATCTTGCCATTTGCGACAACATGGATGGAACTAGAGTGTATCATGCTTAGCGAAATAAGTCAAGCAGAGAAAGACAACTATCATATGATCTCCCTGATATGAGGAAGTGGTGATGCGACATGGGGGCTTAAGTGGGTAGGAGAAGAATAAATGAAAGAAGATGGGATTGGGAGGGAGACAAACCATAAGTGACTCTTAATCTCACAAAACAAACTGAGGGTTGCTGGGGGGAGGGGGTTTGGGAGAAGGGGGTGGGATTATGGACATTGGGGAGGGTATGTGCTTTGGTGAGTGCTGTGAAGTGTGTAAACCTGGTGTTTCACAGACCTGTACCCCTGTGGATAAAAATATATGTTTATAAAAAATAAACAATTAAAAAAAAATGCAAACAGCTGAGAAAAGGAAGGCATGTCTCCCCCAAATGCCGTCAAATAAATGAATCAATTATCCTCTAAACCTTCCAGTATTTAAAGTATCTTTTCATTTTAAATGCTAATACTAATCCTTAATATCAAATTTGAATCAATCACAATAACAATGACTGAAGGTCACTTATGTCTATCTATATTGCCAGGTTTGGTGTAATCATTTATACACATTTATGCACACACACACTGATAGCTAATACTGTTATGTAATTTAATCATATTAAATAAATAAATATTTATATATTCATTAAAATAGTTTGTGTCATTGATAGCCATAATAACAATATATTCATAATAACAAATAAGTAATCATAAATTATAAGGCACTTCCTCAAAACAGATGTGTAGAAGGATATACTGAATTAAATTTTAGGTTATCATTTGAAGGCAAATTTTTCTCTTATAATTTTTTTTATTTCCTGACTCCATAAAGGAAGATGAAGGAGATTCTACATCTGATGGGAGTCACTAAGAAAAATATTCAATGTAATTGTCAACTATCAACACTGGACACTGGGAAAATCAGCAATACCTCTATAAACAACATTGTGGGCTTTTCAGTGGGTACAGATTAATATGAGCTCTACCTAACATTGGACATATAGCAAATAACACTTTATTGCCATGAAAATAGAGGACATTGAGAGACTACGCTAAGTAGATCTCAAGCTGAAGTAAGAAAATAAAATTCATTAAGTACTTATAAGGCATGGTCACTGGTGGCCAAGAATTGATTAGATCAACACAAAGAATGGAACATTATAGCATAGGCCACCCAGAGTGGTGGTCAAGTACAAGGACTCCAAATATTAGGCCTGCTTTATCACATAGTAGTGAACTTGAACACCCTTCTTCTTCATAGACAAATCAGTGAAAATAAGCTCATACCTGAGGTGTTGTTTGGAAGACTTGATTAATATATCTAAAAAAAAAAATACTCAGAACTGACAGTGCATGCTAGATAGTATTCTGGTGACAAGGAATCATAATTCTATGAACTATGTTTGATAACTTCCCATTAATTATAGGCCTTGCATTGAGAAATAATCAACTTTTAAATGAAGTCTTTTTCTTAATGAGCCTTTTAATATGCAAGCTGAATTTGATTTTATCATAGCTCAGAGTAAACTTACTTTGTAAATATAACTATATTATATTTATTTTGCATAATGATTTTAAACATATGCATGCTAAATTAAGCTCTTACATTATAAAAACAACAATCTTTACCATAGATATACTTACTGCCCACTTGTGTCCTAAAGATAACATATTTTACTTTCATAACTCTTCTGAAATCTAGTATCAGAGAATTAGCATTTAAGGTAAAAGAATAAATGTGGTGTCATTGTCTTCAATGATGCTATAATTTACTATGAAATATTCCTAAACAAAAGGATTTAGGGAGGCTCCTCTATGGCTCTTTATTCTTTATATGAAATTCTATGACTAGCAATGGATAATTTGTATTGTATTTATTCTATATGCAATATAATATTATTATCTGAAAATGCATAGTATTTCATAAATGAAATCCATATATATACCAGGCTTTCGCTGACCTTGACTTCTTTTTTTTTTTTTTTTTTGGAAGAAGATAATCACCTGCATGTTTCTGAGAAGAGTTAATACAATGAGGCAGAAGCAGTACTATCCAGGAGGAATTAGATTCCAGATTATATTAATCACTGTCTACATCCTCTCAATGTTGTGACACAGAAATCTAGGACAAAAAATTAAGGCCAAGGATTAAAACAGAAACACTGTGCCAAAAGTGGTAACACATATTTTCTGAAAACTGATACTATAATTCATTTAAAATAAAAATGTGATTTAAACATGTTTCAAGTATGGAGCATTTAACTCTTAAAAATGAGTTACTTTAGGAAGAAATTGTAGGCTACATGACCATTATTTGCAATTAAGTTCCAAAACTAACATTTTTTTAAAGAATATTCCTTTTAAAAAGTATATTTCTGAGCAAATAAAGTTAAATCGAATGTTCTATTTATATTTGATTCTGCCAATATAACAAAAATGGATAGTTGCTATTGCATAATATAATATAATTGAAAACTTTAAGATGCATCATTATTATATTCAGCATTGGAATGCTCATTTTGTGACGTATAGGCATTTATCACTTTAACATTTGTTATATTAAAATATATAAAAATTACTGAATAATTTTCATGGTTAACATGTAAGCAACCGTCCAAAATAATCTTTTGACAATTCCCAGAATATTATTCACCAAACTATTAGTATTACTTTTCCTAGGAAAACACATTTGAGAGTTAGTGGGTCTGAATTTAGAAACAAACAAAAAAAGATCTCATACTGAACACATTTCACACCTTTTCTCCATTGGGGACACTCACTCAAATTAAATATTTCAAGTGCTAATAATAAATATTTAAGTATTAAAAAAGTCCAAATTATCACTGATCTAAGTACAAAATAAAATATAAATGTTAATCACTTAATGTGATATTTTATGCAAATAATGGTGGTTTTGATTTTCTATGATATATTCCATGTAGGTTCTTTTACTATTACTTCCGCACGTTTTAAAACGTATGAAATTATGAAATTATATTGATCAAATTTGTTTACCTCAGCACAAAAAAAAACCCAGAATCTTTAATGAATAATTAGAAATTTATTTCAAATATAGTTTTAAATTTTAATTTCATTTTCTATCAACTGCATTTTGTTACCAGGAGATTAGTATTCCTTCTCTGCCTTTGATTCTTAAAATAAAATGATGACTTTGACTCTTCAAAACCTTAATTACAGAGATTAGGAACTTAATTATTGATATTATAGTCTCTGTAAGTGAAAATATAACATCTGTTTTTATAACAAAAATAATAACTACAATAGAAAAAGGCATTTTCGAAAGAAAAACGTTTAATTCATTACCCCACTTTGCATGGGGTTCTCTTCTTTTTCCTACAAGGAAACAGAAGTATAGGACTTACATCACAAAAGCACAGTTTGATAGGTTTCAGTTAGTGTCTGGAGAAATAATAACTGATGGTGTTTTCCAAGGAGGTAGCTTAAAGAAGCTGAGCATGTTTTAAAACAATTTTTAAAAAGCCTTAATCGTTTTCTTGGGTTAGAATGCTGGAATTGCCATGCTTGGATGGAGAGACACACAGATACACATATAAACGATATGCTACAAGGATTTCTTTTAAATAATAAAGTTGATTATTATTTCGTGTGTGTGCATCTGGGAATATGGAGAAATAAGGTTTCTGAAATCTAATGTGAATTCCTTATATATAACTTACAAGCTTGTTACCCAGGTGACAGTGTCATCTATACTTGGTAAAGCAATTTAGATTCACTGTAATTTGTATAGCAATGTCAATTTATTTGTTTGATATTCAAATGTGATGCTATGCTCAGCTTGAAACACTATTTTTATATTTTTCCATCAGCCATTTTTAGATGTGACTTCATATTCTTGTACATAAGATTTAATTCTCCATTATTTAGTTTTAAATGAATAATTCATGTAATTCAAAATTTTACTCACAAAAAGCATAACCATGTATGCATATAGATAGCTACATATATAGTTAAATATATGTTTTATAGTTATATATATTTATAAAATATGAAAATAAAGGTGAAAAAAGTCATCCATTATCTTTGACATATAAAATATCTAAAAATAGCATCAACAATAAAATGATCCTCAATATATATAAACCCTGAATGCAATAACCTCTTTTTGCCCTTTTCCTTGCCTTTACAAGTTTGGAACATCTGGGGATTCAACTGAAGAGCTGGGAAAGCTTTGAAAACTCTGTTCTTATTAACACCTGATTTTTGACCTTGAGGTTCTCATCTGCTCTCTTTATATGAATTCTGTAACACATCCAGAGTATGTTTCTTATATGATACAGTCTTTGAAATATCCTAATAAAAATAATATCAAAAATTAGTCTCTTAAAAATTAAATCACATGCTTCCAAGATTGCTAACACTGAAATAATGGAAGCCATTAAAATAATACATTAAAAAAAGTTTAATGTTTGAAATTTAATGTTTCATAGTTAATTCTTAGTTAATCCCTAGCAATGAAGTGTCATTTGTTTGTAAATTATTCTAAGATGAGAAATTTATATGAGGATGAATATGTACAAAGAACAAATTCTAAAAAGAAAAATAGGAATTTGATAAATTTGAAAAGCATCTCTACTTTGTGCTTAATCATTGATTTTGGAGGTATTTTCTTTCCAAAATAGCCAATATCCCAAAATAAAATAAACAAATAAATAAAATATTCAGTGATGTAAAGAATGGTCAATCATGCTTTTTAAGATAAACTTAATCATTTTTTATTATTTTTAACTGTAGGAAACAGCTCAAAAATAGTTCAACTAGAATTCATTTTATTTCCTAATGGGATCACACATTTCTTCTGTTTACTTCTATTTATTTAAGTTACTGGTATATATATATATATATATATATATATATATATATATATATATACACACACATATATATTCAACTTCTTTAAATTTAATCTTCATTCAACCAGAGAAATCCCAATAAATTCTTCTCCTGAACTACTTTCTTTGTTCACATCTGTTTGCTTACATAATACTGCAGTCTAAAACTTCCTTGAGGACAAAATTCCAGTCTTAGTCACACTTACATATTTAATGATTGAATCGTGAATGACTGGATACTAAATAACTATTTACTATGACCTACTCATGCAAAATATATTTAAGCTGAGGTTCTTTGTCTTTTATACTCAGGCTGCTCTGACTAGTAGGTATTAAGAGGGATCATTAATTGACCAGTGGTTGCCTGGATACATATTGTACCCTGTCAAAAGCAGTACTTTTTAGATGTCTTCGTTTTCAATTCCTTTGCTTTTAGCTGCTTCAGTTAAAACTGCTTAACTAAAAGCAAGCTTTTCAAATATTTATTTGAGTACAGGAAAAACCATATAAAGTTCAAGAGTATCCCAGTATTCTTATAGATACCATTTTGAAGACATAATTCTTAGCCATGTATTTTCTTTAATTTTGTAACTTCAACTCTTGCTATCATGAAGTTTCCCATTCCAGTTATCTATTTGTATGTGTTCCCTATGAAGTTTATCTTCTTAATAGGGAACAGGCATACCAAAATTAATTTTGAATATATTCATAGTTACTTCAAATTCTCCTCCGCCTCACCCTTTTTTAAGATTTGAGTGTAGTTGACACACAATGTTAAATTAATTTCACATATATAGCATAATGATTCCAACAGCTCTATACACTATGTTATGTTCACCATGAGTGTAATTATCATCTGACACCATGCAACACTATTACAATACCATTGACTATGTTTTCCATGCTATACCTTCTCTTCCTATGACTTATTCATTTCATAACTGGAAACCTGTATAAAAACTCTCTCTCTCTCTCTCTTTTTAAAAGATTTTATTTATTTATTTGACAGAGAGAGATCACAAATAGATGGAGAGACAGGAAGAGAGAGAGAGAGAGAGAGAGTGAGGGAAGCAAGATCCCTGATGAGCAGAGAGCCCGAGGTGGGACTCGATCCCAGGACCCTGAGATCATGACCTGAGCCGAAGGCAGTGGCATAACACACTGGGCCACCCAGGCGCCCCTAAAAACTCTCTCTTGACATACAAGTGGAACACTTCATCCACTTTCCTTACAAGGAGATTGACTTTTATCCTGATACACCTTCCTAATCTCCAGAACACTGTGTTACAAATTAATTAACATTAATAAAGTAATGAACAGAAGCAAGTTTGAAGAAGTAGCATGATGTATCCATTTTTTGGAGAACTTGAAATATCTGAAAAGTTTCAAATTAGAAATATCCAACAGACCTTTAGAAATATAGATAGATAGGGGCGCTTGGGTGGCTCAGTGGGTTGCGCCTCTGCTTTTGGCAGAGGTCATGATCTTAGGGTCCTGGGATCAAGCCCTGCATCAGCTCTCTGCTCAGTGGGGAGCCTGCTTCCCCCCTCTCTCTGCCTGCCTCTCTGCCTATTTGTGATCTCTGACTGTCAAATAAATAAATAAATTTTTTTAAAAAATTAAAAAAAAGAAATATGATAGATACATTTCTGTTTATTGACTATTCTTTGGTGAATATTATTGTGCAGTAAAATGATTCGCATACTTTGTTCCTAATCTGATATATCCATTAACATATCTCTTCTCCATGTCTTAATTTGACTTTTTTTAGTTTCCTGTGTAGTAAACCAAGGCATTTACCACTGCCCATAAGGTCAATTTTAACTCTACCCTGAGCGGTTCTTTTTCCAAACCATGTAGGTAATGAGGAGCTATACTCAAAGTTGTGTCCCAACTAGATTTCCCCTCGCCACTGTTATTCAGGTGTATACTTGAGTGGGGCTGTAGTACAGACAGTAAATTTTCAGCTTACACCCACATATTTGCCCAAACATTATATGTATCAAGCTTGGCCTTTTTCTACCTCTGTCAGCTGGTTATAGGGAAAGATTATAAAGCAATAGATGTGAGATGAAAGAGAGTCAAGAGAGTCTTATTATTTGTGCTGTGTGAGCCCAATCTTACATGCACCATGTCCATTTTGTAATGGATTGCTGCTTGTGTCACCAAATGTATGTCTTGATATGTCTAATATTCCCAGACTCAACACTGGCAGTTATAGCTGTAGGAGATCTGAATCTTGTGCCTAAACTTCAACTCTGTGTCCTCTGGGTCCAAGAGATAAAAATATCTAGTGCCAAGAAGACTTTCCCATACTTCATCTTTCTGATTAATCAGTTGAGCCTGCCATTTTCCCTTATTGACCCTTAGCAACAACCATCTAATTATTGCAACACTTAGAGTTACTAGTTCTTCTGTGTCACTGAAAAGCCAGAAACCCTACCGGAGCGAATACATCTCCATCCCAGTCCACAACAGATGAAAGTCTTGGCAGTCACAATCTTACAGCATTCCATGGGACAGTGAGATTTTACCTGCCACTAGGATGTATAAAAATAAAAGTGTAAAAATTAAAAAAAGAAATGAGCATAAGGACAGTATTGTTTCAACAATTTGGTAAATGCAAATTCTGTTGTCTAAGTCTAGGTAATGGCTCTCTGTCCTACATTAATAAAAACATGAATTTCTGTATTGTGCTTGTCTTTGCTCATTTGTTTTCAAGCTCTCAGAGAATCGGGAGAACACATACACTCACTTATTACCTAGAGATGATAATTTCATTAGGACATCTGTGTTTTGATAGTCAGATATAACTTTTTGATGATTATCAAGAACAAATTTAAAAATAAAGCCTCTTTATAATATCATTGTGTACTAATATAAGTTTAATCTATTATATGTGAGGGAAAAAAAGGAAATTGGAAGTCTGGGGCAAAATTTTAACTCTATCTAATTGGATTATGCGAGCAAAATATTTCCAGAAATAATTGAATATTTCATTTGACTTCTATACTTAAATCTTTCTTTATATAATAGTATCTTTCCCATGCTTGTAAAATATACAGATTTAATATTTTGAATTTCTTGTGTGTTTTTCCACCAACTCAACATAATATAACAGTTCATTTTTCATAAAAATAGATTCATGAAAATAAAACATTTATTATGAAAATAGGAATTTTAAATCTGAGGGGTGTTTTCTTTCTGGTACTTCAACATCAATGCAACATCCACCATAGTGATATACTATCCTGATAAATCATTTCAGAGATACCATTGTGATGATATATTTTGACTCACATATACATCATCATGGTCATCATGATGTTTTATTAGTATCATATATCACCAAAATGATGGGGCATTGATGATGTGGAATTTCTCAGTAAAATAGTGATGACAAAAGTCATCTTTCCTGGAGAAATGCTCTGTAACTTAATTCTTGAAAAGTTTATAAATATGTCATCTACCTTTCCTACCCTGTCTCAATAATATACTTTCAAAAATTGAAACTATGTGATTTTTTGTTTTGGGGGGACAAAGCTGAATTTTGTTATAATACATGCATGGGATTTTCTTACTATGACATTCTCCCACAATGATTAATATGAACTTTTCTCTTTCATTCTAAGTCTCTTTCACCCACCAAGAGACTTATTTCCTTAGATCAATGAATTGAAAGGAATCTGTCATAGGGTATGTTATTATAATGAAGAAATGCAGTGGTTCAAACAATATAGAGATTTCTTCCTTCTGGGTACAGTGTAGGATAACTAAATATTCCAGGATGGGTATATATGTTCCACTATATAATGTAATTTTGCATCCAGATTACTTTTAACTTGCTCTGTTATCCTGTAGGGCATATTCTTCATTTACATGATTAAAACTGTCTCAATCACTTACATGTACATTTTGCAGCCCCAGGGAAGAGGAAAAGAGAGAATGGCAGGCAAGGAACTTCCTTTGAAAAAAGTGATACAGAATTTCACACCACTAAGCAATAACCTACATGAAATGATATAAATATATGGGACATAATTTTCCTGCAAATTTTATGTATTTCTATCACTTAAATATTTTGTATCATATTCCTTAGATAAGTATCAAATAAGTAAACTTACCCACAACACCAAAAAAAATCTATAAAAGTATCAACAGAATTCAAGATATGTATTTATCAAGTTAGCAAATATCATGTCAATCTCAATGTTGTTCAAAACTGCCTCATTATATTCATCATTACCTAATATACTGTAAAAATAAAATACTGTGCGTGAATATAATTAACTAGGTCACTATTGCAGTAATATTTCTATAATCATGGTGGTGGTATTATTCATGTCTTCCTCTTGGTTGTCAAAGCACATTTATATAATTTATTAATATACTTAATCCATAGTCTTATAAATGTTCACCCCCTCCAACGAGAATATAACATAAGCTTTCAGAGTAGGAATTTTATAAGTGTTACTATGTTTTTTTTAGTATAGATTCTGGGTATTTTTTTTTTTTAAGGATGTAGTTTTCTGAGTATTGTCAATATTGACATTAAAAAAAAAACCTCTTAAATCATTCTTTTACCATAGTGATTTGACATAACAATATCCATTTAAAATATATGCAAACATTTTCTTTTTTTTTTAAGATTTTATTTATTTATTTGAGAGGGAGAATGAGAAAGAGGGAGAACATGAGAGGAGAGAGGTCGGCAAAAGCAAATTCCATGGCAAGCAGGGAACCTGATGTGGGACTCCAGAGCCATGACCTGAGCCAAAGGCAGTCTCTTAACCAACTGAGCCCCCCAGACACCCCTGCAAACAGATTCTTTAACACAGTCTTTAACATTATCCTTTTCCAACATATATTGCCATTTTATTCATGCCACTGTATTTTTTCTACTTTCATGTATCTTAGTGTAAGAAGACAATGGCAACGATAGTTTTGCAGTGAAAATAGACAAATTAATATATTGGTGTCCTCAACAAGCTTGTGACTTTAAAGTTATAAATCATTTAAAAATCAGCTATATTGAATTATTACTATAAATAATTTAATGAAATGAAAAGTATGCTATAAATACTGATAATTATTAAATAGTAAATATAATTTATTGTAACCTAATCTCTTAATGAAATCAGTGAGAAAATATTTAAAAGTCCATGGATTAATGATACATTATGAAAATGAGATAGGGCTTCAAAGAATGTGGAAACACTAATTTCACCTTACATTTACTGCAGAATTATTTATGGCAGCCAAATTATAGAAGTAACCCAAGTGTCCATCAATGGGTGAATGGATAAAGAAAATGTGACAATATATATACACTGTATATATATTATATGTGTATTTTACATACTACATATGTATTTTTATATATGCATACATATAATAAATATATAATGGAATATTAGCCATAAAAAAGAATGAAATCCTGCCATTTGCAACAACACTGACAGATCTACAGGGTATAATGTTAAGTGAAATAAGTCAGTCAGGAGAAGATAAATACCATATGATTTCACTCATATGTGGAATTTGAGAAACAAAACAAATGAATAAAGAAAAAAAGAAAAAGAGACAGACCAAAAAACAGACTCAACTGTAGACATCAATGGTTACCAAAGGTGAAGTAGGTGGGAAGATGGGTGAAACAGGTGATGGGGATTAAAGAGTATGCTTACCATGATGAGCACTGAGTAATGTATAGAATTGGTGAATCACTATATTGTGCACCTGAACTAATATATAGTACTGTATGTTAACAACATAGGAATTAAAATAAATAAATAAAATGAACAACAAACTCCTCTCCAAAAAACAAAGGAGAAAAGAGACAAACAAATAAAACCAGACTCTTTAGCATAGAGAATGAACTGATGGTTACTGGAGGGGAGGTCAGTGGGGGATGTGTGATATAGGTGAAGGGGATTAAAAGTACACTTACCATGAGGAACACTGAGTAATATACAGACTGGTATCACTATTTTGTACACCTGAAACTAAAATAACACTATTTTAATTAAACTGGAATTCTTAAAAACAGAGATAAAGCTTGTAATCAGTTTTGTTACTTATTTTCACTTGTATAAAGAGGTGGAGGTTTTTTAAAAAAAAAGCTGTTGAATTCTTTAAACTTTTCCCAGATTATGATTCAGACATGAAATAGTGACATATCACATTAATACAAAAACTGAAATCTCTTAGACTTTAGTTTTTTCTTATTCTTTGTTAAAAACAAAAGTTTAAAATCATCGTATCTATAAAGGATTTGTACCTATTCAGTAGAACAAAACTGTGTTAATTTCATGTCCTAAAAGACTTTAGCAGACTAATAAAAATGTCTGCAATTTGTGTTTCAGTCCATGGGAACTTTGTTGCCCAATATCATTAGAAAGAGCTGTTGATATATTTTTTTAAAAGTTAGTATAACTAAGTTAGCTAATTGAACACAATCAAGAAATAAATTAATTTTAAAAATTAATATAAATATATCAACACTATATTTTTGGATAAATTATATTCTCCATACTTCACATACTTTTGTCAAAATATTATATGTATATCTGTGTCTAGTGTGCAGATTGAATATGCATACCACATTACATTAGCAAAGTCAATGATCAATTTTATACCAATCAGCCAAATCTACTATACTTCCTGTCAAACAAAAAGGAACATCATTTATGAACTAGATAAAGCTGATTATATTATAGCATGAAATATCATAAATATAATGAGAATAATAAAAATGTTACTGATAGGAATTAAATCATGATTAATAAATCTAACATAGTAATAAGTTTTACTAACATAAATATCATTCCTTAATAATTTCAAAAAGAAATCGAATATGTAGCTAAGTTTATAAGATATTTATGAAATAAGGATATAAGGCATGTTATTATTTTAGTAGTAATTACTTTAGACATAAGGGTTCATATTTAGCATTCTGTTTTAAAAATGTTTAGGGATCGGTGGTAAAAATTCAGTTATAACTACATTAATTTCATGAGAATCATGATCAAATTCTATATATTAAAGATGAAGATCTTTACTATACTATTCTATTTTAATTTATTTATTTATTTTAGAGAGAGAGAATCTCTCAAGCAGACACCACTATAAGCATGTAGCCTGACATGGGACTTGATCTCATGACCCTGAGATCATGACTTGAGTTGAAATCAATTGTTGGATATTTAATGGACTGAGCTCCCAGATGCCCCATGCCCATACTATTTTAAATGAATAGCTTTAGCAAATATTTGATTTATAGTTTTGCTATTAGAACTTAGAATATAATAAACATTTAGAAATAGGTGTGCCTGGATGTCTCAGTGGGTTAAGCCTCTGCCTTTGGCATAGGTCATGATCTCAGGGCCATGGGATTGAGCCCTGCATTGGGCTCTCTGCTCAGCAGGGATATTGCTTCTCCCTACTCTCTCTGCCTGCCTCTCTGCCAACTTGTGATTTCTCTCTCTGTCAAATAAATAAATAAAATCTTTAAAAAAATTAGAAATAAAATGGGATTAGATTATAATTGGAATAAGGATTTTTTTTTTTACTTAATTGTTTCTTTTTTTTTTTTAAGATTTTATTTATTTATTTGACAGAGAGAGTTCACAAGTAGATGGAAAGGCAGGCAGAGAGAGAGACGAGAGACGGGGGGGGGGAGAAACAGGCTCCCTGCTGAGCAGAGAGCCCGATGCGGACTCCATCCCAGGACCCTGAGATCATGACCTGAGCCGAAGGCAGTGAGCTAACCCACTGAGCCACCCAGGCACCCTGGAATAAGGATTTTATAACTTGATTTAGTTAAATAGATTGTAAGTATATTTGTAAACACTGAATGTATTACATTTAAAAAAGTATATAAAATCTTTAATCTTGAGTCACATCCAATATAACTAAAAAAGATAGTTTTGAAAACATTGTTACATTTAATTTTGTCAGTGTCACTATCTTGAATTTCTTTTGCTGTTTGAAGGTACACTCTATTTTGCAGTTACAACTGAGGAGATAATTTATGTTTAAATTTATGGAAAAGATAACACTTAAAAAAAAAAGGTGCTTTCTTTTCTTTGCTCTCACATTTTTCCATGAGGGCAATATATTACTTGACAACATTTAGGAAATGGAAGATATAAAATCTCCCATTGTCCACATTCTGTACCAGATTGAATTTAACAGTCTAAAAGATGAAATTCCATTTCTAAAACCATACTGATATACAAAAGACTCAGAGTTGTTTACTGTGCCTTGATTAAGCATAAAAGGAGTCTTCTTTGAAAATAATATTTTCTATTGCCCTTTTGTTTGATTCCTTGAAAGTTTTTATACATAAAGTAACGTATCACAGTAAGACTGATGCCGGGTGAGAAGAATGTTTTTATTTTGTCTGGTGAGAAGAATGTTTTTATTTTGTAACGTAGGAAACATTTTGCACAAATGGAAGGGGACAAAGAGTCCTAGCACACAAAGAGATGCAAAGTATCTGAACTGATTTCTTTAAGATGTTTTGTTCCCTCTTATTTTTGGAAAAGTTGTGTAGCCCAGGGGTGTGCCTACCTGTTTAAAGACCAATGTCTTAAGTAAACTTACATTTAACGTGATAGTGGTAGGGCTTGTTTGTTTTGTTTCTTGGTTGATTATTCATTAACTATTTAATGAGTTAACTTACATTGATTATCTGATTAATGTAGCTAATTCTATTTATTTTCAGAAAGTAGAAAACAAACTTGATCTGTATTTGAGCATAGGACAAGGTAAATTGACATTGAAAAGGGAATGGCTAGAACTTGGGGCAAATAAGATGAGGTAGTAGTATCTAGCACAACCACTGACGAGTTTAGTTCTTCCCATTTAACAGTTTGTCAAAGTACTCTTGGTTTTCTTGAGTTCTCTTAAAGCTATATGTCTTTTCTCTGTGTGCAATAGGGAGATAAGAGAAAGAACAAAGTGGGCATGAAATGAATCAAAAAGTGTGCTGGAAGAGTATATTTTTTCAATACCTACAGTTTTAAAAATCTTTAAATGTCTTCGCAAAATGAACAATATTGGAGTCACCTGAAGATACAACCTTGAAAAAAGCTTTTATTTATTGAAATAAGACTATTTAAAATCATTTTCTTAATTCTTTTTTTTTAAATTTTTTTTTAAAATAAACATGTATTTTTATCCCTAGGGGTACAGGTCTGTGAATCACCAGGTTTACACACTTCACAGCACTCACCAAAGCACATACCCTCCCCAATGTCCATAACCCCACCCCGCCTTCTCCCAATCCCCCCTCCCCCCAGCAACCCTCAGTTTGTTTTGTAAGATTAAGAGTCACTTATGGTTTGTCTCCCTCCCAATCCCATCTTGTTTCATTGATTCTTCTACCCACTTAAGCCCCCATGTTGCATCACCACTTCCTCATATCAGGGAGATCATATGATAGTTGTCTTTCTCCGCTTGACTTATTTCGCTAAGCATGACACCCATTTTCTTAATTCTTCACTTAATTCGTCCACCATCCAGGGGTTGGACTGAAGTGTAGCAAGTCCTGAAATCTAGATTTAATCATTTTTATCAGCAAAATAAAAGAAAAAAGTTAAGTCTTTCCTAAATGGCATATAATCTAGAAAAGGAGATTATTTTAAATAGTCAGCAACTTTTGAAATCATACGGGAAGGCATTGTCATATGTTTATATACATACATATTAAGTAGAAAACATTGGTTAACAGAGAAGACAGTTTTTATGAATCAAGAGAGGTTGTTTGTCTTGCTAATACAATGCACAAATATTATCCCCATGCTTTACCTTTAAAAATTGCTCAATCATGCCATTCAATTATCAATTTAAATAATATTTCTGAAGTTCAAGAAACATAATTAGTGCACAATTTATAAGTTTCCTTGGTTTTTTTTGTTTTTTTTGTTTTTGTTTTGTTTTGTTTTGTTTTTGTTTGTACTCTGATTACTCTTCACCATTTTCCCCTGGCTATCCTTGCTAATTGATATTATTAGTTCACCATTTTAGATATATTCTGTTTATGTGTGTATTACTGTTATTATTCCCTTAACTTAGATTAAAAATATCAATGAACAGAGACCAAGTTTGCAATGTTTTGCTAGTCTTTACACTGGGGACTGATGATAAGAAATTGAACAATAAAAACTTCTCATATTTTACACCTTTTCAACAGTGCTTTTTTTACCCTTACTGTTGCATATACAAAATGCCTGGGCTTTATAATTGATAAAATGGCTCATGCTTTCTAAGATGTCTGGTGAAATGTGCAGTATCATTACCGTACTACAATTAATTTAGAAAACTGAAATTCTGGAACCAAATACCTTGAGAAAACAATGTTACATATCAATGAAAAAAATGTGATTTATGGCATTATCAATATGCTTTATGAAAACTCTAATTTCTGAAAATAAATACTCTGAGGGTAGTAAGAGGGACTACTGAATCAATTACAGCAGAAATAAAATAACCCAAATGGCATCATATCACGTGTCAGTCTCTTCTCAGTTATACAGAAAGGATGTCTAGCTGAGATATTAGAGCATGGACTTTTTCTGAAAGAAGGCAAACAAAAGGCTTTGTCTGACCTTATATTTAAAGAATCTCAGCTATCCATGGGGAAAGATCCAGTTTTCTGGTCATATTTTTTAAATTTTGACCAAGATTACTTAATTTTTACATTAAGAGATTATATCATGTGCCAAGCACGTAGGTGGCTCAATAGTTGTCTGCCTTTAGCTCAGGTCATGATCTCAGGATTCTGGGATTGAGTCCTACCTGGGGCTTGCCGCTCAGCGGGGAGTCTGCTTTCCCCTCTCCTACTCTCCCTGCTTGTGTTCCCCCTCTTGCTGTGTCTCTCTTTGCCAAAAAAAATATTAATATAATGTTGTCTTTTTTTTTTTAAGATTTTATTTATTTACTTGACAGACAGAGATCACAAGTAAGCAGAGAGGCACGCAGAGAGGAAGGGAAGCAGGCTCCCTGCTGAGCAGAGAAACTGATGCGGAGCTCTATCCCAGGACCAGGATGTTGGGATCATTACCTGAGCGGAAGACAGAGGCTTTAACCCATTGAGCCACCCAGGCACCCCCCAAAAATATTAATAAAATCTCTTAAGAAAAGAGATTATATCATTTGCCTACTAACTAACAGCTAAGGTGCCATGTTTAAAAACACATATTCATGGGGAATAATGCATATGAATAATTGTGCATTGTTTATTAAATACTTCAATTCTGGATAGTTTTTTACACTTTTGTGTGGGACATGGATTTCTGAAACAGAAAAGAACCTGCCAGTGAAAGAAAAAATTCTGGTCCAGGGAGATGGTGGACAAAAAATATACTTTGCCATTTTATTGAAATTGCACACAAATGTCTTGTAATGCAAAGCAGAGGAACCCTTGACCAGAAAATATAAATGGAAGGGGGAGGAGAAAAGACATTGCACAATTTATTAATGGCATAAACTCTGTCTTTAATTTTGGTATATCTTTAGTGAACATTAGCCATATTTTAAAATATTAATGGCATAAACCACAACAGTTATTTGTTAGATATAATATAAAGTTAAATCAAAAAGTCAAACCTTAGAAATGTGTAATAGAATCTATTAATCTGTTCTACACTACACTATACATTAATTGTATAACTTAAGTTGTGCATATATAATTTATCAATCAACATACTTATTATAAAAATAAAATTATATGTAAGTAATATATAATAGCTATATATTATGTATAATAACTTCATTGATAAAAACATTAATATATATTTATTTCTTGGACCTGAAAAGCTTACATATACTTTAGGCAAAATTATAGATTCACTGAGCAAATATAGAATAAATGTTTAAAATCTTCAGTATGTGTTCTAATTATCAAATTTTCTGCAGTACTTTAGAATTAAAATGACAAAAATAAGGTTTTTTGTAGTGTTTTAAAGATTACTGATAAAAAAAGAAAAGATGCTATAGAAAAATAGAAAAGATACTTTGACTTTTAAATTACAACTTTGAAGAGAGGTTATTTTATGTATCAGAAGCTAAGATCACTGATTTGAGGCAATTTCTTTTTAGTATAGTATTTAATGCCCTAAATTTCCTTCTAAACATTTATTCAGGTGCACCTCACAAGCCTGAACATATTTTTTTGTCATTTATTTTTATTTTCTTCTAGTATCTACTGTGACTTCTTCTTTGCCCCATTTGATATTTAGAATTATAGGTATAGTATCCAATTATTTTGAGTTAAGATAAGATGTTCTCAACCTCTTTCTATTATTGATGTTTAACTGAATTCTATTGTGATATGGGAAACACTTCATAAGATTGTGATTCTTCAATATTGGTTGAAACTAACATCATTTACATTACAGTGAAGGATATGGTCTATTTTAGTGACATACCATGTGAAGTTGAAAGAATACATTTTCTGTTGTTTAAGTCAGTGTAATCTATCATTTAGCTCTTTAGTTGTTAGTATTGTTCAAAGGTTCAGTGTTCTTACTGATTTGTTCTCCACTTTTATTTCCCCTTCAAATAATGAGAGGTCTAGTGAACCATCTAAAGTGATTATAGATTTGTCTACATTTCCTTTTAGTTATTGCCTGTTCTTATACTTGTGTTCTGGGGCTCTGTACCAAGAGTGTATTTAGATTCTTATGGTCCCTTGTAAATGCTGTCTTTACTTTTTTTTTTTTTTTTTTTTGCTTTCTTTATTAATATGTAATGACATTCCGTATCTTTGGTAATATTCCTTTTTCTGAAGGCTGTTTTTCCTAAGGTTTGTTTATATAGTTAATTTCACTTTTTCTTGATTAGGATTAGTGTCTTACATGTATATATATATGTATTTTTTACATTTTTCAAGCCTATTTGTCAAAACATCATGACCAGATAGGTTTATCCTAGTATTATATGGTTCAGCATTCAAATGTCAACCATTAATTGGCTATTTCAAGAAACTAAAGAATACCATATCATCATTTTATTAGGACACATAAAAGAGTTTAACAAAATTCAACATCAAATTAAATGAAATCTTTTATCAAACCAAGAAAATTAACCAAGGAACCTAAAACCAACATCCTATTTAGTAGTGAAAGACTGAATTATTTCCTCCCCAAATAGGGAGAAACTAAAGAAATAACTCTGCCCAACCTTCCTAAACAACACTATACCTCTTATTATCTTACATTAACTTAAACTCTTGGTGGAATGAATTTAGATTCCATTTAATTTTATTTTACATTTTTCCTGTCTGTCAGGATTACATTCAAACAAAAATAATTTTATTCTTTATCTGTAATTTTTTTTCAATTCTCATTTTTATTTCCTCCCTGCATACAAAATAGATATTCTCACAGAAGAATTTATTTAAAATATGAATTTAGCTTAAATTTCGATTCTATTATTTAATGCAAGGTATTTATAAGGTGTTTTTCCATTCTAAAACATTATCACAGAGGCTTGTTTTTGATGGAATGAAGTCATCCTCTAAGGTTTTACTTAGTTGTCATCTCCACAAGGAAAACCTCTATTGATTACTGGTTTTGGTCTCTATCTTGAGGAGGGGCAAAAAGAAAGTTTTGTGGGAAGAATGTTTATTAGGGGAACAAAACATGTAGGGGGCAGGAATAGGAAATGAGATTAGCCAGAGAGAGAAATTGAGTTGCAGTGATCCTTTGGTTCACTCCCTGGGGGGCTCTGGATCTAAAATTGCCAATTAAACTGCATTGATCCAAAGCTTGTGGGTTGTTATACTCCCTATATTATCCTTTTTATGCAATATTCTTAAAAAAGCAAAACAATTGGGGCAGAAAACATATCAGTGTTTACCAGGTGATTCAGATGGGAGTGAGATAGGAAATTGACTAGGTAGGAGACTGACAACAAAGACATACTTCATAACTTTTTATAGTGATAAAAATCTTCTCTATCTTGATTGTGTGATAGTTTCAGGACTATATGTGAAGATTAAAATTAATATATATCTATCATGCCTAATAAGTATTAAAGAAGGGAAATTCATATATATGAAATTAATAAACAATAATTATATACAAAATTGATTTTTAACATGAAGTGCATACATATGAAAATTCTTTAAAACATATCGTCAAAAGTATATGTGGATTTTATGTGTGTATGTGTGTGTTTGTAACATTACACAAATATTACAAACTATCAAAGATGGAGGCAGGAAAAATAAAATATGAATAAACTAATAATAAGTGATATAATGAAAATGTCAAAGAAATTTTTTCCCTAAAGACTTTACTGATGATTCACTTTTAGACAAGAAATACGTTCTGTGATTCTGTTTCTCAGAATTTAATGTAACATCCATATCCCTTGCACATTTTGGAAAATGTAGCTTCTAAATGAATATAGCTTGGGTGGGGTCTGAGAGTCTGCATTTTGATGAACTCCCAAGAAACTCCAGTGTTGCTCTTGACTAAATCTCCTTCAAGCAAGGCCCTGTATTACATAAACTGTTTCATGTGTAGAGAATAAGTTTTCTAAATAAAACTAGAATTCAAAATCAGAATCTGGGAAAATTACCTTAATCAATAAATTGCCAAAAAGTGTGTACATATGTGCAAGCACATACACAAACATGGGAGTCTGTTCATTAAACTGCAAAAACAGATATAAAAAAAAATTAAAAAGTGTGACCTCCTTGAAGAAAACAAGTGGATTATTCCAAATGATAAATGAAGTATGAAAAGTTTCTTTTCCATATGTGTTAAACTCAATATTGTAATATGGTCTCTTTTCCTCACCAAAATATATATATTTTATTCAAGTCTAATAGAAATCCCATGATTTCTCTTTTACCTGATAAGATTCTCCAAAAAAATCATCAGAAGGATGAACAATAAGAGAATACCAAGGTAAAAAAAAAATTATTTATTTATTTTTTTTTTAAAGACTTTATTTATTTATTTGACAGAGAGAGATCACGAGTAGGCAGAGAGGCAGGCAGAGAGAGAGAGAGAGGAGGAAGCAGGCTCCTGCTGAGCAGAGAGCCTGATGCGGGACTTGATCCCAGGACCCCGAGATCATGACCTGAGCCGAAGGCAGCAGCTTAACCCACTGAGCCACCCAGGCGCCCCCAAGTTAAAAAATTTTGAACAATACAGAAATGACCAAAATAGGCAAATCAATATACTGAGAAGAAAATCTAGAAACAGGACTATAGAAGTATAAAATTTTAAAGAGCCACAAATGGCTCTTTAAAATTTTATACTTCTATAGTCACAGACCTGTACCCCTGGGGATAAAAATATATGTTTATAAAAAATAAAAAAATTAAAAATAAATTTTAAAGAGCCATTTTATCGCATGGAAAGTAATGTTATGTTCAAGACATTGGTTTGTCATAAGTGACTAATTGTATTTAAAGAAAAAGTGTCTCACAAGTGCTGCCATGTAAAAACTTGCAACAATTGCTTGCTCTGTACCTCCAGAGTTGCCATTCTCATTATCATCTGTGTGAACCATTTTTCCCCTGGGTGTGCAATGTCCAAGGTGCCTTTCCCTACCACATTAAATTACTCTAAACTCTAATTTGTTTACAAAGTAAAGATTTATTTTTGACAAGTAAAATCATAAAAGTACTGAGAACATTTGTTGGAGAAAATTCTCCATGTTCACTCCATCTTGGAAAATGGAGTAGGAACTTTAAAAAAAAAAAAAAAAAAAAGATGAAGGAACCTCAAGCCAAGAAACCTACCAGTAAGGATTATTCAAGTGAAGTCTGTGAACTAAAACACACACACACACACACACACACACACACACACACACAAAAAAAAACCCTAATATAATAATGCAACTGTACATTGAGGAGATAAAGCCAAATTAGACTGATTACAAGATCCTTACTCTGATAACTTCATTGTGTATTATATAACTTTACAAGTTATATGTAGTTGAAGTAAGTGCACTTCAGTAAACAAACATAGTTCTTAGGTTATTCATGTGAGTTCCAGGCAGTCTGTGATGTCTGCAGAGTGATTACCTTAATTACTCTCCCCACATTACTTGCATACCAAAACTTATCTCTTGTAGGAAAAAAAATGTTATGTGAATATGTATATGTACCTATCTTGTGTCTATGAATCTGATCAAAATTTATCAAACCACTCTCCAAATTGAAGTCTTCTACAAATCACAGATTTGGGAGTTTTGTTTAACATATTTATATATGTTAAATATATAAATCCCTATTTATGTATGTTAAGTAACTCTATCTACATGTGCCCATGTCCCAAGAAAATTATAGACAATGGTTTATACCAAAGACATCTTCCATTCTAGCTGAAGTTGTTAATTTTTTTGGTATTTCATATATTATCTGATTTGTAATGTACCAAATATAAACTGACATATGAGAACAAGAGGAAAGAGGAACACAGTAATGATGATTTACTTTTGTGATCAGAAAAGAAGATGAAGCAATCTGTTCCTCTTATTCCTTAAGAGTGGTTAGGAAAATGTATTACTTATCTATTACTGCTTGACAGATTCCCTAGGAACCTGGTATCCTGAAACAATAGGCATTTATTATCTCACGCAATTTCTGTGGGTCTTAGTGTTTTCAACTCACAGTTCCTGAGATTGCAGTTAATATGTGGGCCAGAACTGTCTTCTTAAGGCTTACCTGGGGCTGGAATCTGCTTCCAAAGATGTTCACTCAAATGTGTGGCAGATTAGTGCTGGTTGTTGGCAAGAGGTCAATAGTTCTTTGACATGTGACCTTTTCCACAGGCTGTTAGGGTGTGCTTATGGCATGACATTTCATTTCCCCCAGAGCTAGTGAACCAAGAGAGAGCAAGGTGGAAACGTCCTTTGCCATCTAGCCTTGGAAGGAACAGTCCATCACTTCTACAGGATCCTATTTGATATAAAAGTGATCCCAATTCAGTTTGAAAGGGGGCTGAAACTGATACCAGGAGAGAGGAAATTGTTAAGAGCATTTAGAGATTGGCCATTCCACATATTTTCGTGGATTGAAAAGCTTTAGTTACTACATTGACTTTACCTCTTTAAAAAAAATTAGTTGTAGGGGCGCCTGGGTGACTCAGTGGGTTAAAGCCTCAGCCTTTCGCTCCGGTCATGATCCCAGGGTCCTGGGATCAAGCCACACATTGAGCCCCACATCCGGCTCTCTGCTCAGCAGGGAGCCTGCTTCCTCCTCTTTCTGACTGCCTCTCTGCCTACTTGTAATCTCTGTCTTTCAAATAAATAAATAAAATCTTAAAAAAATTAGCTGTATGAAAAATGCAGATACAGGACTGTAAAACAAATTAAAATAAAAAACTGATTTGACCTGTGGTTTGTGAATCTCTTTAATTATTACCAATATTTCCCATCAAAATACTTCAGATTGTTTTAATACCATAATGTCATTAAACATTTTCCCCATAAAGCTTTTTATTTGCTAATGTAATGTCTTCAAAAGTTGACAAAAGTGGCATAGTAAAAAAACAAACAAACAAACAAAAAAACCAAAAGGAAATATTAGCAAAAACTATACATTTCTACCCTGAATGAAAATATTTATACTTAGGATATCTGATAAGTAACACAAAGCCATAAACTTAAGGGATACAACATGGCCATTTTTTTTTCTGATGATTACTCATGAAATGAAGTAATACAAATGAAAATATTAGAATGAGAATTAGAATGTGAAAAATTGGATACTTGAAAGTTCCCTGCTCTAATTGCAAATTATTTCAATATGTGAAAATTATTTCTATTTCAAAATTCCACCTGTTATGATTACAAAGTCTTTACAAACTTTCAGAATTTGCTGAGTCACTTGAGATTTTTAATTTAGAAAATAGAAATTAAAGATGAGTTAAGCATTACCTTTAAAAGATGTTTTAAAATTTGTCTTTCTCCATATCAGATTGAATTAGAAATTGTCAGTCAAAAAATTTTAAACTACTGTCAGCAATAACTGCCTTAAATGCTCAGATTTCCAACTGTGTTAAAGTTATTAGTACTGAAAACATATCTCTGAAAATAGAGTTTAAATTTCCTTTGATGGGGTGTCTTAAAATAGAACAAAATTTCATCTGTCTGGGGTAGTTTGGATGAATCCAACTTTAAAGTTAGATGATAGAGTTATATGACCTCTTGAAGTTTCTGCAAACCATATGATTTCATGAGAAAATAAGGATTTTCAGCTTTCTAGCTTCCCACTGTAAATTTTATTCAAACCAAACTGATAAATTCGAATATGATCTAGGATGATAAAATATTCTTATGGTTAACTTTAAGTCCCAATACTTTTTAATATTTTCACTAATGATTCTCAGCAGAAAGTAGAAATTTTACTCATTAAAGTTATGTAATATAATAATCAAATATTTTTATTATTATTATGTAATTCTTGTACTTAAGGTTCAGGAACTTCATGAATTCACTGAATGTGAGAATTTTAGGGCTATGCTTTTCAAATTATGTTTGAAAATCTCTAGTTTTAAGTTATGTTGAGTGTAAATGGCCAAGGAAAGAGGAATAACTAAACTAATCTTTAGAAGAGTATTTTCCAAAATATAAAGCACATTCTTTTGATAATATATAAAGTGATTTTAATGAAATCTGTTTAATATATAATGATAACAAAGAATTGGCTGATTTTTACTGGTGAGAAAGAGTTAATGGGTTATAAAAGAAATTAACCTTTATAAAATATTAAATGATAATTGGAGCACTTATATGTGAATATGGTACATAAACAAAGCTTGAGTTCACAAATTCAGCATTAAGACTTAGTTATTATAAAGGAGAAGTTTTTCTTTGAACATTTAATGACATACTTACCCAAATATGGAACCATAGCAACTCCAGGAAAAAAAGAAAAATGTCGGTTTCATTAAATTAATCCTAAATTCTTTCAGTACAAGATCCAAGTCAGTAGTGTGAAGTGAACCTCTTTAGCACCCATTATCAGATGTCAACACATTCCCTTTTCCCCAGATCACTCTTTGTCCTTGCTTATCAGTGTTTGTAATGCTTAAATTCCAACATTAGGATGGGGTGTGGGTTGAATAGCCCAAGCTGTTGGAGTAGGTCCCCGTGGGCTGGTTTACATGGAATATGTGCCCTGAGATAGCCCAGTTTAAATTGTAATAAAAATTCTTGAAGAGAGACTTACAAATTCAGAAGTTAAATATGTCACTGTGCAAATACCAAGTGAATTGTAGGATCAAAAAGAAGTGTTGAGGAGAGAGAGAGAAACTCAGATGAAAGTGAACCTCCTTCTTGGAAACAAGAGTACAGTTTGACCATTCTCACAGGGTCTTATGCCTCAGGTCCATTCATGAGCAATCTTGCATGCCTTAAATGTATGAAGTTCATTATTTATAGGCAAGCCTGTGGAGGCATCAAGTGGCAGGTTTCCATTACTTGTTTGGAGTCTGACATATCAGCAATTTTCATTCATTTAAAAGCAACTTTGGACTCGGTCCTATGTTCCTGGAATTTTGCAAGGTTCAAGACTTAATTGAAGGAGCACTTGTCCTTATGGAAACTTCAAGAATAATGAATAATACATAACGACATAGAAAAGTACAATATGGTTGGCAAATACCATGATCTGGATGAACATGACCAGAAATAGGAGGCATAAAAAAACAGCTAATATATTGTGTTTGCTTTTTGTTAAAAATATTTTAAAATACAGAAAAAAAACACACTAAATAACAAATATTATCTAGAATTCTAGATTAACAAATCCTAGATTATATATTTTTTTCAAATTTCTTTAGACATTTTATTTTTTATAAAATCAGGCAAAATGTATGTAAAAACCAAAAGTCCCCTTTGAATTACTTGGGCTTATACAAAACCCTTCTACTAATTCTGCTTTAATGGCTGTGGTGAAAACCATGAAGGGTTATCAAGCTCTACAGGTAAGGATTTCAGTTGTCAGTGTGATTGCTTACTATCGTCACCTGCTTCAGGGATTGCCTTAACTTTGGAAAAAATGTATCTAGGGTCAGTCTCTTCTTAGGGTGGCTCATATCCAGTTACTAATGGAAGCGGACTTATAAGGATGAAACATTTTGAAGCAACACAGTGGAATTCTGATGGACCATTTTAGCTCCAGAGTTTTCTGCCTCACAGCTGAGACTGTCACCGAGCCAACATTATAGATCAACTTTTCCTTAACTCAGTCAGGCTTCCTTCCCATTCTTCTAAAGTACCAATTCCAACTAATCCCTTAAATAACACTCAGCTCATTAAATTCCAAAAGCAATATCTGAAACTTCCAAGAAAGAGCCTGTGGCAATGGTCAACAAGGTATTTCTTATGAAACCACAATACCTAAGTGGAGATCTAAAGGATGACCATGTGTTTACCATGAAGAAACATGTGGAATTGTATTTTCAGGAGTAGATTTCATTTTCTAAATACATGCAGCTGAGAAGAAAATAACCATGCAAGTTAAAGTTGGATTTATTGCTAGATGTTTGAATGAAAATGTATTTTGTGATTGTAGGCAGGAGGAAAAATATGAGAATCCAAGAGAAATTATGAATGAAGAAGTAGAATTATTTCACAAACAAAATAAAGTTAAGAATGATGCCAACTTTAAAAAAGGTAGAGTTGACAGAGGAGCCTTGTTCGGGGAAGGAATATAGTTTTTAAAATGATGAGTTTGAGGAGATGACATTTTTTTTTTTTGAGAATACAGCTATCTTTATTAAGACATATCAAAGAGAATAGCATTTATCTAAATCAATGCCCCCCCCGCACAAAAAAAAAAAAAAGAAAAAGAAAAAAAGAAAGAAATGTAACTTAGTTCATAAGTAACAAAGCATTTGATTGGTCTGTCCACTCAACACGTTTATTTATTCTATATTTTTCAATATAGAGGGATGAGTTTATTTGATATTGTCCCTGTCCTCTGAGTGCTTACACTATAGGATCAATGACAAATTTCACACACATAATCATATAAATAAATATACAACTGCAACGTCTGATATAGTCCCTGAGGACAAAAAACAGAATATTATGAAATAGAAGGGAGAGGGGTTAATTCATTCTGTGGATTTTGGAGAGGTAATGATACTATGCTAAAATTTGAAGGATAAATAGAATTTCGCTTAACAAAAGACCAGGACAACAATGTCAGGAGAGGAAGCAGCATCTGCCAGCTGTCTAAATTTTGTATGAAGGCTAGATTTTGTAGAACTTTGTTAAAATTGGGATGTTATTCTTTGTGACAATGGAAAGCCACTAAAAAGGTGAAGACAGAAAAGTAATGAGAGACTCAAAAACTTATTTATGTCCTGTTTATAATTGAAGCCATAGAAGTAAATGCTTTTTTTTTTTTTTTTTTTTTTTGAGAAAGAATAGGTGAGGGAGAGAAAATAGGGCAAAATACAGAGACTTACAGAATCTGAAAGATAGAGACAAGAAATAAAAAAGGAATTTATAAAGCCCAGAGGAAAATAGTCAAAAAAACATAGGAGACCAGAAGAGACACAATAGTGTCAAATAGTACAGGAAGGACTAATATAGATTTTTAAATAGCCATCAGATTATAAACTTCTATTTTAAAATAAAGTCACAGTGGAGGTGTATTATTAAACTGAATTATAAGATTTTTCTTTCCTGTAAGATTTCCTGAACATTTCTCTGTTGTTGTAAACAATTGATTATACATAACTATTCTTGCTCTCTTAAAGAAAAAGAAACAAGCAAAGTGTCTTTTTTTTTTTTTTCTTGTTGTTATTGTCCAGTCAAGGTGGTTGGGTTTCCAACTAGTTTCAAAATTGCAGTTTAAACTAATTTTTACAAAGTATTTTAGAAGGCAGTTTCAAAAAATTTGAGGAAGGTTTTTACAAGGTAGTTCAGATTTTGTACTAACTTGTCGCCTTCATTTAATAAATTGTACTTAACTAATTGATCCCAATCAAAAATTAAAGCTTAGCATTATTCGGAGTGCATGGGAGCCTCAAATGGTTAAGTGCCTGCCTTCCTGGGATAGAGCCCTGCAATGGGCTCCTTGCCTAGCAGGGAGTGTGCTTCTCCCTCTCCCTTTTCTTCTCCCTCTGCCTGTGGCTCCTCCTGTTCATGCTCTCTCTCTCTAGTAAAAAAATAAGATATTTAAAAAATAAATAAATAAAAATAAAATTTAACATTATACTAATGTTGTGGGAAAATGATATATATATATATATATAATTTATCTATCTAATATATGTGATATTTATTATATATATAATTTTAAAAATCTAAAGTATAACCTATGAGCAAAGAGCTACCCTAGCAATATAAATACTTATTCAGTGTTATTAAGTATGACATTATACATGTACTCTTTCCTATTTCTGACATTCTGAAAAGTGATAATCTGGATGCTTCTTTTTGTATATATGTCCAAAGTCAATTATAAAACCAACTACCCACTCCACCATTAGCAAAATGCTTAGTATTAAATATATACATTATTTAAATATATATGTATATTTTTAATGGTTTATTTTCTTGTATTATGTAATAGTAGGGGGAGATGAGAGAAACCTTAAGGTTTTACCATTGCTTTTATCTTAGTTACAAAACTCATATCATAAAATCGATGATAACACTCATGGGCATGTACTAAACTTAAACAACACCAATTTTTCTCCTTTAGGTCTCCCAGTGCCACTGAGTCTTGCTATCAAACTGCAGTTTTTATCTTCTGGCTTACAATATTTAGTCAGTAATTTAAATTCCATCAGGATCTCCAGGGATATTTTGAAAACATGGATCTTTGTAAAGACCATTATTATGTGACATGTAGCTGTACTACATCAAGTTATTAAATTGTTTGTGTTCTTCTATCAGTTTGAATAAGCCATCAATTTGATAATATGTTCACATATAAGTGTTAAATAAAAATGACAAATTGTCTGGGCAACAACATTCTCTACAAATTAAATACACTAGCCAATAGAAATATTCCCTTCTCTTTACACCAGATGCAATTCTTTCATGTAGCTCTATGTGACAAGTCTCAGTGGATCCCTCTGCTGTCTATCATCTATCATCTATCATCTATCTATCTATCATTTATCTATCTATCATCTGTCTATCATCATCATCTATCCATCTTCATCTTTAGGCTGTATGGTCAGTTTCTATCCTAATGCAAATCTACTACCTCCAACATTAAAACTAAATAACACTTTCACTCCCCATTGGTGAATTTTAACAACTCTACTTACAGAAAATGTATTTTCCATGAAAACTCTGAACTATAAGCTTAAGAATTTTTCTAATAGTACCCTTCCTTTTTTCATCTCCTATTTGTTCATCTTCAAAATTAAACTCTCATAGTTTCATCATTAATTATATCACAATGTTCTTTTTTCAAGACTCTCAACAACTATTTCATTAAACATTTCAAAATTTTCCTACCTTACAAGCTCTTGATCTTTGCAAATCTGTTTCAGAGCTCCTTTTGTCGAGTGGAGTGGGGACAGAAATCAATCAAATCTTATTCTACTTTAAACCATCATGTTTATTCCTTCAAATCACTATGTTCACTCCCTTTTGTCATAGTTAAATGTCTCAAATTAATAAATTACAAATGCTATTCCCATTTCCCCACATTGACTCCCTTTGAATCCATGTGATGGTTTGAAAACCAATAAAAGTAAATGCTTACAGCAAGGAATTGTCCTTTAATTTCCAAATTCACTGGCATCATTTAATTGTTTATTGTGTATATTAATTGCACTTCATTTGGTTTATAGCTCTCTCCCATTTACTTCCATATTTGGCTTCTGCTTCATGGAATTGTCCTAATTTTTTACACACTAATCAAATTTCCTGTGTATGATCCAATCTTTAAAATTCTCCTTCAACTCAGGTATTGGCTATAGTTTTGAAAAAATTTGATTTATTTTATTTCCCTATCATAAAACTGCTTTTATACCTCAGGCATTATTTATACCATCCAAAGTTCAATTGTTGGAACTCTTCTCCTATTCACTATCTGAGAAATTAAGAAAACCTTGGTAATCTCATTGTACATCTCATTATTTTCTAGTTCCAGGATTTTAAAAGTCTCTTGCATACTATCATATAAGATTTTTATCTAAATTTGCACTTATCTTCTTGTTATCTATATCGTTAGGTTTCATTTCACTATGAATCTCTTTGGTACTAAGATGAAAATATCAGTTATATATAACAACATTATCTTTCTGATCAAATGTTGCCACAAACCTACTCCTAATCTCTAACATGGTGTTAGTCAGATTCAATATCCTGATCATTCTCCATTTCAATTCATAGATTTAATTCTTACTTCCTATTTCAGTTTAAAAAAATCTATTATTATAAATGAATATTGGAAAATACATAAAAACAGAATAATAGAATATGTTACTCTATGTCCATCAACAGTCTTCAACAAATAACAACATTTTATCTACTTATTTCATATATATGACTCATTTTCTGGTTGTGAGTTTTGTTTCTTTGTATTTTTTTCTGAAATATTTTAAGAAAAATCCAAGATACCACATGATTACACATATTGTTATATCAGTAAGTATCAAATGAAGAGTTTTTATTTTTAATATTCACACCAATTTATATTTGTTGTATTATATATCATTCACATATCTCATTATTTAAGAAATATATATAACTGCATTATTAAATTTTATTTTTATGAGCTTATGTTAATTATTTTATGATCACTTTTAAATTTGTTATTTTAGATTTACTTTACTTAAAATAAGATACATAGCTATTTAAATAAGTTATTTAGTTTTATTTTCCACTTTAAAAAAATGTAAAAAATACATGTATTCAAGTAATATTATTTATTTGCTGACCTTCAATAAATATACCACAAATATTTAGACACATGTATAGAACACTTGAAAACTTCTGACTGCAAGTATGATGGAGTATCAGGGACCAGAATTACCCTACCCTCTGAAACATTTAAAAATCTGAGTAAAATATATGAAAGAATGGTATTTAGTCCCTGGATATCAGAAAACACAAAGCAGGGGAATCCAATAAGGTGAACGCTAAGATTGCCTTAATTTATAGGCTGAGTGGCAGGAGGGAGCTTACAGAGAACTTGACAATCTACCTAAATTGAAGAGATGGAATGGTAGTCTGGCAAGGCCGAAAAGGGTAGAGATTGGTAGGTAGATTACTAGAGAAGGTAAGCTGCACGTACAGAGCTCCAGAGATCTTCAGGAGGTTCCCCTAGAGTCTTTAGCTCAGGACTGGCTGGCACATTAATGAGAGGAAACTACCTGAGAGCAACAAACAAACAAACAAACAAAACAACACAAAGAGTATGGGAAATAATTCCCTGAGTTTATACAGAGACAACAATGATCTGTGTTCCCCATATTATGACCAATAGTCTAACTTTGCCTGGGACTGTTCTGGTCTGAAGTGAAATCTCCATGGAAAACCATCCATTCCAGGAAAATTAAGATATCTGATCAACAGTGGAAAAAAAGAAAAGAAAAGAAAACAAACAAACAAAAAACTCAAAATGAAATACACTGCGTTAGAAAATCAGATGTGCATCTTCTTAGTGGTAAAATTTTAGTCCCAGGTTAAAGGCTGTTCTGATCTTGCCTAATAAAACGGAAAAGTTAGTTCTGAGGGATCAAACTATTTCCAAGTAACTTAGAAAATCAAGTGTATGGGGCGCTTGGGTGGTTCAGTGGATTAAGCCTTTGCCTTCAGCTTGGGTTATTATCTCAGGGTTCTAAGATTCAGTCCCACATCGGGCTCTCTGCTCAGCGGGGAGCCTGCTTCCCCCTTTCTCTGCCTGCCTCTCTGCCTACTTGTGCTCTCTCTGTCAAATAAATAAATAACATATTTTTTTAAAGGAAGAAAGTCAAGTGTATTTTATTTTATTTTTTTAGAGGAAGAAAGTCAAGTGTATTTTATTTTATTTTTTTAAAAAGATTTTATTTATTTATTTGACAGAGAGAGAGAGAGTGACAAATCACAAGTAGGCAGAGAGGCAGGCAGAGAGAGAGGGTGAAGCAGGCAGCCAGATGCTGGGCTCCATCCCAGGACCCTGAGATCATGGCCTGAGCTGAAGGCAGAGGCTTAACCCACTGAGCCACCCAGACACCCCTCAGGTGTATTTTAGAAAATAATACTTGGCGTGCCTGGGTGGCTTAGTTAGTTAAGTGGCTGCCTTAGGCTCAGGTCATGATCCCAGGGTCCTGGGATTTAGCCCTACTCCTTGCTCAGCAGAAAGCTGCTTCTTCTTTTCCCACTCCCCCTGCCTGTGTTCCCTCTCTTGCTGTCTCTCTCTATCAAATGATTAAATAAAATATTTTAAAAAATGAAAGTATTAAAAAAAAACACAAATCACCCAGCTGCTAACTAAGGATAATCTACAATGTCTGGGACGCAATAAACAATTGCAGGCATACAAAGGAGCAGGAAAATATGACACATAATAAAAGGGAAAAAAATCAGCAGAAGTGGAAAAGTCTTCCAAATTATGGTGAAGTAAACTTTTCAAACAAAGAGATAAAAAGAATCATCACTGATAGACCATGTAATAAAGAGATATTAAAAGAAATATTTTAGGGAATAGAAAATGATATTAGATAAAAATCTGAACCTACAGAAAATGAATTTCATTAAACTAGGTAAATATAAAATAATTTTTTAAATAAGGTAATTTACAACAACTTAAAATCCAAAACCCAAATAATTAGATTGAAAAATGGGCAGAGCCCCTGAATACAGGTTTTTTTTTTTTAATTGTTTTTAAAAAATGTATTTGTTTACTTGAGAGAGAAAGCACAAGCAAGGGGGAAGGGACAGAGGGAGAAGACACAGACTCCACACTGAGCAGGGAGCCTGATGCAAGGCTTCATCCCACGACCCCAGAATCATGACCTGAACTGAAGGCAGATAGATGCTTAACCAACTGAGCCACCAAGGTGCTCCTGAATACAATTTTTTCAAAGAAGGAATACAGACAGCCAACAGAAATAAGAAGAGATCAACATCACTATCCATCAGAGAAATTCAAATCAAAACCACAACGAGGTATTACTTTACTATATCTGTCAGAATGGCTAACATGAAAAACATAGAGAACATTGAGTGTTTGGGAGGAATGGAGAAAAATAAACCATTATACTCAGTTGGAAGGAATGCAAATTAGTGCAGTCACTATGGAAAACAGTATGGAGGTTTCTCAAAAAATTAAAAATAGAATTACCAGGTGATCTATTAATTCTATCACTATTTACCCAGTGAAAATGAAAACACCAATTTGAAAAGACATTTGCACTAATATGTTTAATTGCAGCATTATTTACAACAGCCAGGATTGGAAAGCAACCCATGTGTCCATCCATAAATGAATGGATAAAGGAGATGTCATACATATGCTTTGAACAATACTATCAGGAAGATATATTTAACTGACATTTATAGAGTACTCTGTCCAATATAATAATTACAAATCATTTCAAAATTATTTAAACCATGTAATGTATTTTCTCTGAACAAAGTGGAATGAATTTAAAATCAATATCAGATAAGTATTTTGAAAATCCCCAAATATTTGAAAGCCAAGTAACACAATTCCAAATTACACATATATGACAGCACAGTTCAAAAGAAAATCTGGGAAGTATTTTGATGTGAATGAAAGTGAAAACCCAGTGTATCAAACTTTGTGGAATGCAGCTATGCAATATTTATATGGAAATTTGGGGCACTTATGTCAAACATGTGTAATAAAAGAGGAAAGTTTCCAAGTCAATTTTCTTAGCTTCCACCTTAAGAAAGTAGAAAAAGAGGAAAAAATTAAAAAAAAAAATTGGCTAAGAAATATAATAAAGGTCAGAGAAAAAAATCAATCAAATTAAAAAAAAAGAATAGAAAAAAATCAATGAAAACAAAATATGCTTCTTTGAGGATACATAAAATTGATTAACCTCTAACCATTAAGTCAGGGCAAAAATGAGGAGGCACAAACTATCAGTTAGGAATGAGAAGAGTTATATCACTACTGCAATACATAAAAGGGTTATAAGGGGATATTATGGACAACTTAAGATGAATAAATTTAACAACATAGATAAAATGAACAAATTATCAAAAGCTGTAAATTATTAAAAGTCACCCAAGGAGAAATCCAATAGTCCTTATTTTTTATAAAAATAAAAATTGTAGTTAGAAATCTCACACACACACACACACCAAAAAAAAAAAAAAAAACCTCTAGACCCAGATGACTAAAATTATGAATGCTACAAAATATTTAAGGATGAGATAATATCAATTGAACATAAACTCTTCTAGTGAATGGAAAAGGAATTACTACTTCTCTGGTAATGTAGTCAGCACTATCCTGATACCAAAACCGATCATGACATTATAACAAAAGAAACTGAATGCAATAATACATGAAAATAATGATACATTAGGACCAGGTAGGCTTTAATCCAGAAATCCAATTTAGGATTTACGTTTTAAAACAAATCAATTTAATTCACAGTATTAACAAAACCTGATATATTCATTTCAATATACTCAGAAAAGCTTTTAACAAATCCAATGTCTTTTCTTTATAAAAACCCTCAACAAGGTAGCATAAAAAGAAAATTTCTTCAATCTTTTAATAGAAACCTATGAAAAAACTACTGAGGAAGAAAGTATTGTGATTTGAAATAGGCAAATGTTTTGTAGATATAGTCTCAAATGCATGATCCATTTCTAAAAAATTAATGAAATAGAGTTCCTGAAAATTGAAAGCAAATCAAAACTCCTGTCCTCTAAATAGTCAATGTTTAGAGAATAAGAAGATAACACAGAGACTGGGAGAAAATCTTTGCAAACCATATATTTCATAAAGGATGTCTATCTAGAATATATAAAATGTCACAATCCAATAATACAAAAACAAAACATAAAAATTACAAATGAAAAAGGCAAAAGATTTTAATACTTTTTCAAAAGAGATATATAGATGGTAAAAGAAAGAACACGTGAAAAGATGTTCAACATCGTAAGTCACCAGAGAAATGCAAATTGAGAAGAACTAAGCAACTCAAACTCAACACACACAAAACAGATAATCACGTTAAAAAATGGGCAGAAGACATGAACAGACACTTCTCCAAAGAAGATATACAAATGGCGAACAGATGCATGAAACATGTTCATCATCATTAGCCATCAGGGACATTCAAATCAAAACCACATTGAGATACCACGTTACACCAGTTAGAATGGCCCAAATTAACAAAACAGTAAACAACAAGAGTTGGAGAGGATGTGGAGAAAGGGGAACCCTCTTACACTGTTGGTGTGAATACAAGTTGGTACAGACACTTTTGAAAACAGAATGGAGATTTGTTAAGTAATTAAATATAGAGGAGCACCTGAGTGGCTCAGTGGGTTAAAGCCTCTGCCTTCAGCTCATGTCATGATCCCAGGGTCCTGTATTGGACTCTCTGCTCAGCAAGGAACCTATTTCTTTTCTCTTTTTTTTTTTTTTTTTTTAAGATTTTATTTATTTATTTATTTGACAGAGAGAGAGATCACAGTAGGAGAGAGGAAGGGAAGAGATCACAGAGAGAGGAAGGGAAGCAAGCCCCCCACCGAGCAGAGAGCCCGATGTGGGACTCGATCCCAGGACCCTGAGATCATGACCTGAGCCGAAGGCAGCGGCTTAACCACCTGAGCCACCCAGGCGCCCAGGGAACCTATTTCTATCCCCCTCTCTCTGCCTACATGTGATCTCTGTCAAATAAATGAATAAAATCTTAAAGAAAAAAAAAAGGAAAGAAAAGAAAGAAATTAAAAATAGAGCTATGCTATGACCCTGCAATTACACCATTAGGTATTTACCCCAAAGATACAGATGTTGTGAAAAGAAGGGCCATCTGTACCCCAATGTTCATAGCAGGAATGGCCACAGTCGCCAACCTGTGGAAAGAGCCAAGATGCCCTTCAACAGATGAATGGATTAAGATATGGTCCATATATATACAGTGGAGTATTATCCCTCCATCAGAGAGGATTAATATCCCACTTTTGTATCACCATGGACGAGACTGGAAGAGATTATACTGAGTGCGATAACTCAAGCAGAGAGAATCAATTATCATATAGTTTCACTTAATTGTGGAGCATAAGGAATAACATAGAGGACATTGGGAGATGGAAAGAAGTGAGTTGTGGGAAATCAGAGGGTGAGACAAAGCATGTGAGACTGGGGACTCTGAGAAACAAACTGAGGATTTTGGAGGGGAGGGAGGTGGGAAGTTGGGTGAGCCTAGTGGTGGGTATTAAGGAGGGCATGTATTACATGGAGCACTGAGTGTGGTGTATAAACAATGAATTTTGGAACACTGAAAAAATAAATTAAATACACTAATTAATTAATTAATTAATTAAATGACTAATCGAGTTCTGGAGAAGATATTAAGGAACTTGGACAATTAAATGCTGCTACTAAGGTGACTGGGTGGCTTAGTTGGTTAAGTGACCTGAACTTCAGCTCAGGTCATGATCCCAGACTCCTGGGATTGAAGCCCACATCAGGCTCCTTGCTCATCTGAGAGTCTGCTTCTCCTTCTACCCCTTCCTTATGTTCATGATCTCTCTCTCTTTCTCTCACACTCTCTCAAATAAATAATAAATACATAAATACATACAATCTTTAAAAAAAAAGATTTAAAAAATGCTGCCATTAAAAGTGCAAAATGGTACAACCACTTTAGAAAGCAATTTGGCCATTTCTTGAAGGGTTAAACATACACTTTGCCTAAGACTGAGCCAATGTTTCTCAGATTTAATGGAGAGAATAAAACATTATGACATAGCAAAATTTGTATGTGAAAGCTTAATTTGTTATATTCCAAATGATAAAAGCTCAAATATTCATCAACTGGTGAATAGATTAATTAATTATGGTACACCCATACAATGAATGCTACTCAACTCTGTAAAGGAAAGGCATGGATGAATCTCAAAATAATTATAATGAATGAAAACTTAAGAAAAATATTATTTTAGAAAATGCAATATACTTTTTAATGAAAGTAAATGTGTGATTGATAAGCATTAAGTGTCTTAGAGAAACTATTGATTGTGGTAGATGTATTCATTATTTTGTCTATTTTGTTTGTTTCATGGGTATACACATTAGCAAAAACATGTCAAATTGTATGTTATAAATATGCAGTTTACTTTAACTTAGTTATACTACAAAAAGACTTAAAAATTAAACAAACCCTGAATTGTATATCCTGTAATTGGTGCAGCAGTCTTTAAATCAGTTTTTAAATCATCCTTCAAGAGGAGTTGTCTAAATCCTTTTCCCTTGGCTCTAAACACATTTATGATTACAGAGTACAGAACAAATAACTTTACGTGGCTTCCAAAGATGGGTCATAAAAAGCCATGAAGCTTTTTATGGTTCTCTTGGAATAAATGATTGTTCTTGAGAAGTTCACATTAAGAAGCCAGCTGCCATTTTGTGAAGTCCAAGGAACAAAGAGTGCTAGGGAAAGATCCATGGTCTCAGTTGAGTCAAGTCTCCAACCCTTCCATCCCTGGCACGATATAAGCAAAGAAGTTTCCAGATTATCCTGGCACCAGCCATTTGAGTGCTCAGCAGCCATTCAATCCTTTGCAGCTTAAACATGAGATATTGGAGAACAGAGACAAACCATTCTGCACCTTTGTTTTTGAGTTCCTGACTGTCCCAGGGACTATGAGTACAACAAAAGTTTGTCGTTTTGAAATACTGACTTGACATCAATGAACTTTGAAGAGTTACCTGTCACTGTCATGATCTCACAGATTTGAAAGTTGAGTTATGCATAAATTGTGCTGGCATTTGATCACAAAAGGTAGGGGAGAAATTAAGCTTGCAGCCTAAGCTCGGCAAGGAGCAATAAAATAATAAAAGCTCAAATATTCACCAATTGGTAAATAGATTAACTATTGATTATATACCCATATAATAGAATGCTATGGAACTATGAAAAAGATAGGTATAGATGAATCACAAAGTAAGAAATAGAAGAATGAAATTCAAGAGGACATTTATAAGGTGAATGCCTTCAACACAGAGAGGAACAGTAAACCTTATGCTTGAGTTTAAATGAGTAAATAATAGGTATGCTGCGGTTTATCCTAAAGCCAAAAATAGGAGGAACGCTGGACTATCTCACTGAGTGTGCCCTCTAACAGCAGTCATGAGTAGAATAGGCTTATGATGATTAATTGCAAAACCAGGAAGGAAACATTACAATTTCTATTTTGATTTTTTTTTCACATTTAGCTTCTATTTTTGTGTATGCACTTTGATACAAACAATAGAGTGATGCACTAGTACATGTAGATTACTTGAATACATATAAAATATATATTATATAATAGTACATTTTATTTATCTTATATATTTATATATTTAATATATTAAAACATATTATTAAATAATAATATATAATGAATACAATATAATATGGTTACAATGAATATATATCACAATAATATAATCATATATATGATTCTTTCCATTCTTTCATTCTGTCACCTTGTTGAGTTCTAATTCATCTTTCATGTAAAAGCCATACCCATAAAATATATATAGATTTCAGTTTCCTTTTGTTTGAAATACATTTGCAAAACAATCTGATGCAAAATCCTTTTAGTTTTTAAAGTTTTCCCCAATAGTTACATTTCTGTTTTAGTCATTTAAGAGAATATTGTAAATAATTTATATTTAATTGCTCTTTGTAAATACTCAACTTAGTTTCCATAGGCAACTCATCCATTTTAAATCAGCTTTTAACAATTTAAATAATAGTAAATAAGACCAATAATAGAATAATAGCTACAATTGTTATAAATATTCTTGGGATAAATACTGACCAATATTGGCAAGTTTACAACTCACTTGTTGACAGCAGAGATGTATTCATCTAAGTATTCATCAAGCTACTGTCTTTTACAGAATATTTTCCTAAGAAAATGTTTGAGATTTGTTTATTATTTATGTAATTGACGATTAAGGGAGTTTTTAATGTACTATTATTGATTGTATTAAAATATAAAATAGATGGTTGTCCCAAATGTCCTATAAAATTTGTTTTAGTGACATAATTTATACATTTATTTAATCAAACAAAATCCAGTTTATTGTTGATGAATGCATTCCATATTACTGTTCTGTAGTTAGCTGACATGAAGTTAGACAATAATATATTTTTATTATAAAATACCATAATATTGCCAATGTTTAATTGATCTATATTAGAGATAAAACAGAGGAAGGCAATGAATAATTACATTTAATAAATTGATTTCAGTAGTTCATGAATTTTAAAGCTTTTTACATTCAAGGATATTACTATAAAAATGCATGTTCAACTTTCATAGAGATATTTTTCTCTGGGAGAATAAATCATTTTTCTACTTCTGACCATATCCTAATTCATGTTTTTCTTATAAAATATGAAATAATAGCATAAAATTCATTGATAAGTGGTCTGTTGTTTTTAGTTTGGAAATCATATTTTCTGTGGAACAACTTAAAGGGAAATGGGCACTCTCAAAATATATCTACTCTACAAAATAGGGGGATTGTCCAAAAATGGGAACATTTTCCTTTCTAAATGAAGAAGAGAATTATGTTACTAATTTCAAAACCAATCATATAGTCTATATTACTTGCTTTTCCTGAAAGGGACAAATTTCTGATGTAGGGCAATGTGTGTGTGTGTGTGTGTGTGTGTGTGTGTGTGTGTGTCTGTGTGTGTATGTCTGTGTGTGTGTGTCTGTGTGGCAGAGAGATAGAGAGGGAAAGAGAGATTCTGTGTATCAACATAACACATCGGTTGCAATTATGCAATGTTTTTTAATGTCAGTGATTTACAATCACACAATTTTGGATTTGAAAAATTAATTTAGAATCTAAATGCCTTTAAATAAAAATTGAGTCTGTGTATGGTAAGTAAACAAAGCCAGACCATGTATCGTAAGTAACAAGGTGGGATTTTGAAGGTTGGCACAGTCTTTATTCAAAAAGGACACAAGTTTCAAAGAATGAATTACTCAAGAGATTGAAATGGAGAATTACTACTGTTCTTGAAGAGAGAAGATAATTCTTCCTTCCATTTTGCCCCAAATGCTAACTGCCAATCCTCTCTTGTTTAAATTTTGGTTTGTTTTTGATTTTTTTTTCTTTATAGTCTTAAAGATAAAAGATAAAAGGCATAGAGCCCCCCCCCAATTCTCTATAAAGTGAATTAAGATCCTGTAACCAGTAATGTTGATTCAATGATCTGAACACTAAACCTTAAGGATATTTAATAAAAAATAAGAGATTGTAAATATTTGTAAAGAAGTGCAGCTTAGTATATTCAAACCCAGAATAAAATTGTGCTAAATGCTTCAACATTAGTATGTTGTTAGCTTCAAGATGTGAACTTTTTATTTCGAGTTTATGCTGTTAAGTCTACTTGAGAGAAGAATAATTCCTCACTAGATTTTTTTTTTCTCCCCCTTGGGTAAATCAATAAGAACTTTTTGTAAGTGTTTCTGTTTTCATGGCATCTTTAATCAGATTAATCCACAACAACCTGAAGTATTCATAAAATGGACAATTTGAAAACAACTTTTCTGGAAATTATTTGGACTTGAATCATTGCACCTGTCTATAACTTAGCTTCATGTAAACTCTGGATTTTTCACATCACTGACATCAGTGTGCAGTCTCATAGCATGTCTCTATTATTCCTAGAATTCTAAAAATATATTTGTTAAGGTGTTTTACAAATTGTATGCTCCCCTTCTATGATTGTATCATATTTAAATTTTGAAAATCATACTAACAGAAGCACAAAATCTAATACTAATGAAATGTTAGTGATTTTTTCATATAGTAGATACTATGACAATGCTTTTAACACTAATATTATCTATTTAAAATTCCCAACAAAATCATGATTTAACATTTTGTAGATGAGGAAATTCTGTCCTTGAGTAAGTAAGTAGTCTGATTGCACATATATGCTATTAAATTAAGCTAAATTGCATCAATAGATCAACTCTGTTAATATCACTCATTGATATTAATCATTATTATAATTATATACATGAAATGTGTATGTATGCACAATATATAGATCCTTTCTTACCCTGAACTTTGCAGCAAAACAAATATAATCATGATTACCTATAGCTATGCACTGATATGTTGATAAATTAAACTTGTTTTCATAAAAACAGTTGCAGTACAGTGCTGAATATACAGATTAGTAAAGAGATATCTATGTCCTTATTCTATAATCTATATAAAATGGTATACTTTTTAATTTCCATCTAAAGATGCACTGTGAATCCCAATAAAGAATATACAACCTAGTGAGTGCATTGACCTCCTTATCTGTTAGTGCAAATCCTGTATTGAGAAGACATTATCTCTCTCACACACATCTTGATGGTGATTAGTTTTATTTTAATGATATTTTGTAAAAACTCAGTTTTACTTGCAAGTTACATTCTGCTTTTGATACTTTCAGTTTTTTGAAATCACCATGAGGACTTCTCTACTTTGACTATCATGCCTCCTTCTTATTGCAATGTCTATAACAAAATTCAGAGTTTGTTGACAGATTGATTTACTAACTCTACTCCCCTTTTGGTATAAGTCCATGTTCTTTTCCATTGCTTTCCCAAGCTGAAAAAGAAATGACTTGTCCTTTGATCCTCGAAGAATTTGTATAAATAATTTCTTTGTGTATTTTTTTAAGGTTTTATTTATTTTTTTGACAGAGAGACACATGGTGAGAGAGAGAACACAAGCAAGGGGAGTTGGAAAGGGAGAAACAGGCTTCCCAGCGAGCAGGAATAAAGATAGATACAGAACCCTTACTGGAACTTACTTTAAAAAAAAAAAAAGTGGCAACAAACACGTTTAAAATATAGAATGTGAAAGAAATATTAAGGAATAGTGAGTTGTTTGAGAGAGAATTTTGATTAGCAGTTTTGTTAGTAGTACTTAAGGCAATAAAAATGTTATTCTTAGAAAATGATATTTAAACAGAAATATAAAGATGAGGAGTGAGCCATTAGTGATGAAAGATGGGGAAAAAATCAACACAGAGGAAAGAAATAGACAATGTAAAGTTTTGAGGTATAATAAGGCTATAATATTCTAGAAAATCTCGGAAAGTTAGTATGTTCAGTATTTAACAGCAATGTACAGTGTTGCAAGAAATTATGCTTTGTTACACATTAGGAAGTAGATTGAAACTCATTAGCAATCAGAGAAATGTAAATTAAAAACAAAATGAGTTATTAATTTCCATTCAACAACTTGGCTACATTTTAAGCAATATATATATGTGTGTGTGTGTGTGTGTGTGCATGTGTGTGTATATCACGTTTCCATGAGATGTGCAGTAATATTATGTAATGTTGGTTTTCCATATATATATATACATATATATGTGTATATGTATATATACACATCACCAGAAGTAGTTTACCAAAGAGTTTGTAAGAAATGTTTGTTCAAACCAACATTACATAATATTACTGCACATCTCATGGAAACCTTATATATATATATATATATATATATATATAATGGGTATATGTCTTAGAGAAACACATATCAGAGGAGCCTTAAAATGTATCCAAGAATTTTCAACAATTATGTGTCCTGAACACATCCAAAAATGTTACATAGGAAAATGGTGTAAATAGCACAAATCCTCACATACAGAAAGATGGATAAATATATCTTGGCATTTTAAGACAATGGCATTTTATAAAGTTTAGTAAAGGATGATCAAAATTTTAAGCTAAAATGTGAACTTCAGAAAATATTAAAAACAGAAATAAATCTATAGAACATGTGCATTGCAAACAATAAAACACTGCTACAACAAATTAGATGACATAAATATTGAAATGTTTTTCATTTTCATGGATAGAAAGATCAAAGATTGTACAATGCCAGTTCTCCACAAATTGATTTATTGAATGAATTTCATCTCAAACTTTCACAGATACCAAAATTCAAAGGAAAATAAAACTAAAATTTTGCAGAATAACAATGTTGACAAAATTATCTTGCACTTATAAAATTTATATAAATCTACACCAAATAATAAAAAGCACTACTGACACAAACATAAATACACTAAGAGAACAGAGTAATGACCAGAAATAAACTTATCTATACCCAAATGGTCACTTGATCTAGATAATTTGCCCAGGATTCACTGGAGAAATTTTTTTTGTAAATAATGAATAGTACTGAGGTAACCAGATGCTATATCCATCAAGGATATCTGTCACTTATAAAAACAAAATCAGAAGACATGATGGGAAAAGATGACATCATATATAGTAAAACATTTTAAAACCATATGCTTTAGTAAATGCAACTGGACATGTACAGGACTATAGGAAGAACGTTTTTAAAAATTGGAAGGAAAAAATAGAATTGAACAAATGGAAAGACATACTCCATTCCTGGATTTGAGAACTCAGTGTCTTAGAAATTTCAATTCTTCTTATAACTTTAAGGAAATTTTGACTTTTTTTTTTAAATCTAAGATTTGCTTTTTTTTTTTTTTTTTTGAATGAGGTAAAGTGACTGTAAAACTAATAGTGAGAATAGTTAGGAAAACTCAAAGAGAAGAGCAATATGACAATACTAATGCTATTCAAATTTTAAAAATATAAACTATTAAAAACAAATTAAATAATCAAAGCAAATAATAGTTAAACTAATGGGATACAGGTATAGGGAAAACACAGAAAAATGGAAAGGAATGGAAAATTCAGAAATGGAAACAAATACATACAAGAAATTAGAGTTAAATAAGTGTGCCACTTTAAGTCAATGGGGGAGAAGATGTATTATTTAATACTTTGGGTAGAAACAACCAGATAGCTAGTTATAAAAGAGAAAAAGGAAGGAAGGGAAGCAGGGAGGCAGGGAGGGAAGAGACTCTACTTTACTCTGTTATTATCTAGAATAAATTTTAAATGGTATGAAAATGAAATTTGAAAAAATCATAAAAATGTATAAGAACATAAGATAAAATGAATAATAATGAGTATTTTCTAATCATGAGAACATTCCAGATATGAATTAAAATGCAGAAGATGAGACAAAAGAGGCTAAACAACAAAATCACAAGTTTCTGTAGAGTGAATGACAACTTAAATGCAAGAAAGAAAATATTTAAAGCTACAGTCTTCTTAAGTTACTCTGCAAATCAATTGGAAGAGTTACAAAAACAAAAATATTCAGTCTCTAGTATATTAATAGATAAAAATAATAGATTAAAGAATATAAAAATCAATTAAAAAAAACAACAATCCAAAAGCAACATTTGCAAAGAATGTAAAAAGAAACTTCAAAGAAAACACCTACATTATTTTTTCAAATCTTCTCATGAAAAATGTAAGCTAGAAAAGGAATGTCAAATAAACACTAAGCCAGCAAAAGAAGGGAAATAATAAAGATTTGAGCAGAAATAAATGATATAGAAACAAACAAGCAAAAACAGTAGAACAGATCAATAAAACTAGGAACCAGTTCTCTGAAAGAATTAATAAAATTCTTTTCCTAGCCAGACTTATCAAAAATATATGAGAAAGGACCCAAATAAATATGATCATGAATGAAAAAGGAGAGATTGCAACCAAAATCACAGAAATACAAACAATTATGAGAATATTATAAAGAAATTATATACCAACAAATCAGACCATCTAGAAGAAATCGGTAAATTCCTATAAACATATAAACAACCAAAACTGAAACAGAGATAGAAAATTTTAACAGACCCATAACAAGCAAAGAAATGGAATCAGTAATCAAAAATCTAACAAACAAAACTCAAGGCCCTGCTGGCTTTCCAGGGTCATTTTTCCAAATATTTAAAGAAGGATTAATGGCTATAATTCTCAAACTGTTCCAAAAAATAGAAATGGAAGGAATAAACTGAAACTCATTCTATCAGATAAGCATGATCTTGATTCCAAGATCAGACATAGACTCCTCTAAAGAGAACTACAGACCAATATCCCTGAAGAAAATAGACATAAAAATTCTCAACAAGATACTAGCAAATTTAATCCAGCAGTACATTAAAAGAATTATTCACCATGATCAAATGGAATTTATTCCTGGGCTGCAAGGGTGATTCAAAATTCTCAAATCAATCAACTTGATACACCACATTAATAAAAGGAAGGATAAAAATTATATATGATCATCTCAATAAGTGCAGAAAAGTATTTGACAAAATATGGCATCCTTTTCTTGACAAAAACTCTCAGCAAAGTAGGGAAACAGGCAACATACCTCAACATTGTATACAAAAGACCCACAGCTAGTATAATGCTCAATGGGGAAAACCTGAGAGCCTTTCCTCTAAGGTCAGGAACAAGAGATGGATGTCCACTCTCACTACTGTTGTTCAGCATAGTGTTGCTGAGACATCAGCCAACAGACAAAAAAAGAAATAAAAGGCATCCAAACTGGAATGGAAGAAGTCAAACTTTCACTATTTACAGGCAAAGTGATACTTTATGTAGAAAACCTGATTTTACCAAAAATTTGCTAGAACTGATACATGAATTCAATAAAGTCACAGGATACAAAATCAATGTGCAGAAATTGGTTGCATTTCTATACACCAATAACAAAACAGAAGAAAGAGAAATCAAGGAATCAATCCCAGTTACAACTGTACCCAAAACCATAAGACACCTAGGAATAAACGTAACCAAAGAGGTAAACAACAGCAACAACAACAACAAAACTGTAATCTGAAACTTGTAGGACACTTGTGAAAAAAAATTAAACATGACACAAAGAAATGGGAAAACATTCAATTTTCATGGATCAGAAAAACTAATATTATTAATATGTCAATGCTATCCAAAACATTCTTCACATTTAAAGCAATTCCTGTTAAAATACCACCAGCATTTTTTGCAGAGCTAGCATAAACAATCCTAAAATTTGTATGGATCCACAAAAGACTCCAAATAGCCAAAACAATCTTGAAAAAGAAAAGTAAAGATGGAGGCATCCCAATTCTGGACTTTAAGCTATATTACAAAGTTGTAATCATCAAGACAGCATGATACTGCCATAAAAATAGACATAGATCAATGGAATGAATAGAAAACCCAAAAATGGGCCTACAACTATATGATAAACTAATCTGTGACAAAGCAAGAAATAATATTCAACGGATAAAAGTCTCTTCAACAAATGGTGTTGGGAAAACTGGACAGCAACATGCAGAAGAATTAAACAGGATCACTTTCTTACACCATCCACAAAAATATATTCAAAATGGAGTAAAGATCTAGATGTGAGACAGTAAAGCATCAAAATCCTAGAAAAGAACACAAGCAGAAACCTCTTTGATATTGGCCTTAGCAACTTCTTACTACATATGTCTCCCAAGGCAAGGGAAACAAAACCAAAAATAAACTGTCAGGACTTCATCAAGACAAAAAGGTTTCTGCAGAGCAAAGAAAATAGTCAACTAAACTGAAAGAAAACCTTCAGAATGGGAGGAGATATTTGCAAATGACATATCTCCTAAAGGGTTACTATCCAAAATCCATAAAGAACTTATCAAACTCAACTCCCAGAAAATAAATAATCCAGTTGGGAAATGGACAGAAGACATGATCAGACATCTTTCCAAAGAAGACATCCAGATGGCTAACAGACACATGAAAAGATGTTCTACATCACTCATCATCAGGAAAATATAAACCAGAACCACAATGAGATACCACATCACACCTGTCAGAAAGGCTAAAATTAGGAACACAAGAACAGATGTTGGTGAGGATGTGGAGAAAGGGGAACCCTCTTACATTGTTCTTGGGAATACAAACTGGTGTAGTCATTCTGAAAAACAGTGTGAAGTTTCCTCAAAAAATTAAAAGTAGAACTACCTTATGACCCAGCAATTGCACTTAGGTATTTACCCAAAGGATACAAAAATCTTAAATCAAATGGACACATGCACCCTGATGTTCATAGTAGCATTATCAACAACAGCTAAATTATGGAAAGAGACCAACAGTCTATCAACTGATGAATGGATCAGAAGAGATTGTGTGTGTGTGTGTGTGTGTGTGTGTCTGTGTGTGTGTGTGTGTATACACAATGGCATACCATTCAATTATCAAAAATAATGAAAGCTTGCTATTTGCAACAACATGGATGGAATACAATAACATGTACTACACTAAGTGAAATAAGTCAGTCAGAGAAAGGAAAATACCATATGATCTCATTCACATGTGGAATTTAAGAAAGAAAATGAATGGACATATGGGAAGCGGGGAAAAAGGAGAGAGGGAAATAAGACTTAGAATCTTTCTCTCTATATATATCTATGTGTAGATATAGATATAGAGATAGAGATGATCTATAGATATAGATGTCTCTATAGATAGATCTATACATATAGATCTGTATCTATATCTATCAATCTCTAAGATAGATCTATGCCTATGTCTATATCTGTATCTATATTTATATAGATATAGATATATGATTATTAATCAGAATCAAAAAGAATTAAATCTTGTCATTTGCAACCATGTAGATGGAACTAGAGTGTATTATGCTAAGTGAAATAAGTCAGTCAGAGAAAGACAAATACCTTTTGATTTCACTTGCATATGGAATTTAAGAAACAAAGAAGATCAGCTTAGGAGAGGGAGGAAAAAGGGAGGTAGACACACCATAAGAGACTCTTAACTACAGAGAACAAACTGAGGGTTGATAAAGGAGAAGTGGGAGAGGGGATGGGCTACATGGGTGATGATAATAAAGAGGGCACTTGTGATGAGCAGAGGGTGTTATGTTTAAGTGATGAATCACTAAATTGTACACCTGAAACCAGTATTACATTCTATGTTAACTAGAATTTAAAGAAAAACTTAAAACAAACAAAAAACAGAAATCAATAACAAAAAATTGAAAAAAATATATCATTATGGAAAAGAAATTAAAAATGATAATTTCAACTACAGTTAAAGAAATGGAGGTGATCTTATGGATGTCTTTCAGAAATGGTCATTTTATGAAAGTTGTCATGGAATTTGCTCTAATAAACCATTCTATCACATGGCAAATATAAACATTTTTAAAAATTAAAAATAGAATATTTCATAAAATATTTCATAAAATATCTATTCAAAAATCAGGAAATAAATTTAGTTAATGGGATAAATAATTTTAATGTATATCAAAGAAATAACATTAATCATAAAATATGAAGAATGTTCCAAATTAAAAGAAAAAAAAGAAAGAAAATTTCAAAATAAACCATCAAACAAAAAATGGCATGAAACTAGTTTATTAAAAAGATATCAGCTAGGGGCACCTGGATGGCTCAGTGGGTTAAAGCCTCTGCCTTCAGCTCAGGTCATGATCTCAGGATCATGGGATGGAGCCCCACATTGGGCTCTCTGCTCAGCTGGGAGCCTGCTTCCCCCTCCCCCTCTCTCTGCCTGCCTCTCTACCTATTTGTGATCTCTGTCTGTCAAGTAAATAAATAAAACCAAAAAAAAAAAAAAAAAAGATGTCAGCTAAAAAGTATTCAATAGTGTTCATAATAAAAGAACTCTAAAATTTACTATACTGAGATTCAATTTTTAAATCAATTAAAATGAAAAATTTGCCAATTTTAAAATTCTACATATTAAAATCAAATAAAAATAAATTAAAAAATCACACTTAAAAATTGAAATTAAACTGAAATAGTTCAACCTAATTTTGTATTAAAATTAAAACCAACCACACAAAAAACACTAATGAAAGTATTGTTTATTAATTTGACTTACTTTTACTAAGATTTTATTATTTATTTATTTATTTATTTATTTGAGAGAGGGAGAGAGTGGGAGGGGGGGAGGAACAAGCAGAATCTGTGCTGAACTCAGAACCTGATTCAGGCCTTAATCTAATGATCCTGAGATCATGACTTGAGCTGAAATTAAGAGTTGGAGGCTGAACTGACTCTGAAGGCGCCTCTATTAATTTGACTTATTAAAAATTACCTGTGTACAGTGCCTGGATGTCTCAATTGGTTAAGTGCCTGACTTCATCTCAGGTCATGATCCCATCCTGGGATGATGTCCTACATGGGGCTCCCTGCTCAGGAGGGAGTCTGCTTCTCTCTCTTCCTCTACCCCTCCCTCCTGCTTGTGCTAACTCTCTCTCTCCCTCATGCTCTCTCAAGCAAATAAATAAAATCTTAAGAAGATAAAATAAATTAAAAATAAAACCTTGTGAAACAAATAAAACATCAATAATGTAAAACTTTAAGACAGCCTAAGAAACAATACTCAAGACATTAATGGCCAAAACTAACCCTGTGTAAAAACAACCAGAAATGCTGTATGCAGAAGAGCAGCTCTGAATAATTTTGAGTTAGTCAAGAATAACAAATTTTAAAAACATATGGTTTATCAGTTATCATATGGGCAAAAACCTAAAGTTCTAAAACATAGAGTACCAACATAAAGAAAACTTCTATAAAAATGTTGGGTATGTGAAATAGAGAAATTTTTTAGAGAGATATTAGAAAATAGTAAATTTTAAGGTACACACCAAGGTAGCTTTTGGGTATTAAAACCAAAATGTAGGTCATACATTGTAAAATGATTTATTGAGTATAGATGCAGGGATGCCTTGGTGGCTAAGCATTTGCCTTCAGCTCAGGTCATGATCTAGGTCCTGGGATTGACTCCTGCATTGGGCTCCTTGCTCAGTGTGCAGCCTGATTCTCTTCCTGCCTGTCTCTGGGAAGACGTGCTTATGGTTGCTCTTTCTCTCTCTCTGACAAATTAAATATTTTTTAAAAAGAGTATAAAAGTAGCAAAGACCTAGTACTTATCTGTAAAGTTGTGGATATATAAATTTAGGGTATTAGAATATTAGGATATTATACAGGATGCATTAAAATAAACTAAACAGGGTGCCTGGGTGGCTCAGTGGGTTAAGCCACTGCCTTCTGCTCAGGTCATGATCTCAGGGTCGTGGGATTGAGTCCTGCATTGAACTCTCTGCTCGGCAGGGAGCCTGCTTCCCTCTCTCTCTCTCTGCCTGCCTCTCTGTCTACTTGTGATCTCTCTCTGTAAAATAAATAAATAAAATCTTTAAAAAATTAAAATTAAAAAAATAAACTAAACATTTCTATGTGTACTTACACAAAAGTACCTTAAGATATGATATTGTATTTAAAAAGGAGATAAACAATACAGGGATACCTACATATTCATGTATATTTAAAAATGAAAACAAAAATTATTTATAGATATGGAACTATAAGAACTCTCTAATACCCTGGGTAGCAAAAATAAGTGCTAACTTTTAGTGATCAGAGTAGAAAAATTAGGTAATGGAGTCTGGTAGGAATAAAATGAGGATACAAGTCTATCTTTAATCTCTTTTTAAAAATTAAGGCAGTATGGCAACATATAAAAAATTTAGTATTTGACTGAAATGTAAGTTTGGTACATAACTATGCTATTTTAAAAATTGTAATAAAAATTTTAAAAAGAAATTTAAAAAGGCCCTCTGACATCTCAAATGCACTTTTGGTAAGATTACAGAGTTTTAAAGTACTTTATGGATTTGTCTTTATAGTGTAGATCCCACAAAACCTAAAGGATAAATCTGTGTTTAATTATTAAAGAAAAAAAACCTGACAAATGAAATGAATTTTAAATATTTTATGGTCCCTGCAATTTTGTTACCTTGTGGTTCAAAATTCTTTGATAAGTTTTGAAAGCTGTTTCTTGTACTGATATCAAAGATTTAGTTATTTTTAAATGATGGTATTCCTGAACTGTAAACGTTTCTTTTCCTCTTTAAGTATTTTTAGGCCTAAAGCATCTTTGTGAAAAATAATGCAAATCTTCATTTTGAGTCTTTACAAAGAATTTATTTTGCTTTTTGTCCATCCTTTTTAAATATGACTGAATTTCAATAATCTTCATTTTATTGTTTTTCAGTGGACATTTGTCAGGAGAGTGATTAAGACTTTAGGCATAATATATGTAATTCAAGCATATACATTTGAAACAGAATTTAATATTAACTACTCACATTCTATAGTTAAAGCATAATATTGTAATCTGTGATTCAAGGATTATTGATCTTTAAATTTAGGGATATAGTATTTTCCTTTATTACTTTAATAATCAGTTTTACATAGAAGATAATTTATGTCATGAGAAATAGAAATAATATTCATTATGTAGAAAATTTTAGAAAAACACTGTACAGAAATAGTATCAAATTACCATTTAAAAACAACTACTCAGATAACATAATATTGCGTAGCTATTTTGAGAGGTGTGCAAAGTATACTTCTATTCATTGTCTGGTAATGAAGAACAACTATTTAAATATAAATTCATAACATTATACTTCATTGTTTATATTCATTGTTTATACAAAGTATTTTACTGTGTTCCAGTCAAGTGTTAAAAAATTGGTTAGGAGGTTAGGTTAACATATAACGTGTTACATTTTTTTTCCCCCCTCAGGATTAAAAACCCTTCCAACTGCACATTGTTGTGAGGAACATCTGATCTTCAAGATGGGATTTGAGATACCTGACATTTTAGGTTCATTTTTCAAGACAATCTATCATTTTCACTTAATCTGAATTTAATTCATGTGTTGATACTGATTTTCTAGGCTTTATTTATTTATTTTATGTTGAGTTAACCACTGTATAGTGCATAATTAGTCCTTGCTCCGGTGTTCAAGGATTCATTAGTTAAGTGTAACACCCAGTGCTCATCACAGCATGCCCTCCTCAATACCCATCACCCTGTTACCCTCTCCTCCCCCCTCTTACCCTCTAACACCCCCAGTTTCTGGTTTCTCCAGGTCCATAGTCTCTCATGGCTCATCTCCCTCTAACTTCTAACCCTTTGGATTTGTCTCCCTTCCCCTATGGCGCTCTGTGCTATTGCTTATGTTCCACATATGATATGATATGATAATTGTCTTTCTCTGTTTGACTTGCTTCACTTAACACAATGCCCTCCAGGTCCATCCTTGTCAATGTAAATGATGGATACGCATCGTTTCTAATCGCTGAATAATATTCCATTGTGTATATGTATCATATCTTCTTTATCCACTCATCTGTTGAATGGCATCTTGACTCCTTCCACAGTTTGACTATTGTGGACATTGCTGCTATAAGCATTGAGGTGTGTGTGCTCCTTCTTTTCACTACATCTGTATCTTTAGGGTAAATACCCAACAGTGCAATTGCTTGGTCATAGGAACCTCCATACTGTTTTCCAGAGTGGCTCTATCAACTTGTATTCTCACCAACAATGTAAGAGGGTTCCCCTTTATCCACATCCTCACCAACATTTGTTGTTTCCTGTTTTGTTAACTTTTGCCATTCTAACTTGTCTAAAGTGGTTATCTCATTGTGGCTTTGATTTGTATTTCTTTGATGGTTAGTGATGTTGAGCATTTTTCATGTTTCTTTTAGCCATTTATATGCCTTTTTGGAGAAGTGTCTATTCATGACTTCTTCCCATTTTTTGACTGGGTTATTAGTTTGTTCAGTGTTGAGTTTGAGAAGTTCCTTATAGATCATGGATATAAGCACTTTAACTGTAGTTTCATTTGAAAATATCTTCTCCCATTCCATTGACTGCCTCTTAGTTTTGTTGACTGTTTCCTTTGCTGTGCAGAAGACTTTTATTTTGATGAAGTCCCAAAAGTTCATCTTTGTCTTTGTTTCACTTGCCTTTGGAGATATGTTTTGGAGAAAATTACTGTGGCTGATGTCAAAGAGGTTATTGCTTGTGTTCTCCTCTAGGATTTTGATGGATTCCCGTCTCCATACACTTCACACCTGTATGGTGTAAAGGAATGGTCCAGTTTCATTCTCCTATATGCAGCTGTCCAATTTTCCCAGTACCCACTTATTGAAGAGACTGTGCTTTTTCCATTGAATATTTTTTTCCTGATTTGTCAAAGATTAGTTGACCATAGAGTTGAAGGTCTATTTCTGGAGTCTTTATGCTGTTCTATTGGTCTATGAATCTTTTTTTGTGCCAATACCATGCTGTCTTGGTGATCACAGCTTAGTAATATAGCTTGAAGTCAGACAACGTGATGCCCTCAGCTTTGTTTATCTTTTTCAACATTTCCTTGGTGATTCAGGTCTTTTTGGGTTCCATAAAAAATTTAGGATTTTTTTTTCCAACTTTCTGAAAAAATGCCAATGTTATTTTAAAAGTGATGGCATTGAAAGTTTAAATAGCTCTGGGTAGGATAGACATTTTAGCAATGTTTATTCTTCCAATTCATGAATGTGGAATATTTTCCCATCTTTTTGTGTCTGCCTTAAATTCTTTCTGTAGTTTTTAGAGTATAGATTCTTTACCTCTTTAATTAGGTTTTTTCCTACATATCTTATGGTCTTTGTTGCTTTTGTGAATGGAATTGATTCCTTAATTTCTCTTCCTACAGTTACATTGTTAGTGTATAGAAAAGCAACTGATTTCTGTGTATTGATTTTTTTTTTTTTTAATCCTGACACATTGCTGAATTGCTGTATGAGTTCTAGTAATTTGGGATGGAGTCTTTTGGGTTCTCCACATAAAGCATCGTGTCATCTGTGAAGAGGGAGATTTTGACTTCTTCTGTGCCAATTTGGTTGCCTTTTATATCTTTTTGTTGTTTGATTGCTGAGGCTAGAACTTCTAGTATTTTGCTAAATAGTAGCAAATACTCTGTCATGTTCCTGATCTTAAGGGAAAAGATCTCAGCTTTTCCCCATTGATAATGATAGTCACTGTGGGCTTTTTATAGATAGTTTTTATGATACTGAGGAATGTTCCCTCTATCCCTATACTCTGAAGAGTTTTAATCAGGAACGGATATTGTATTTTGTCAAATGCATTTTCTGAATCAATTGAGAGGATCATATTTTCTTTTTCTTTTTTCTTTTCTTTTATTTATGTGCTCTACCATGTTGATTAAGAATGTTGAGCCATCCTTGTATCCCAGGCATAAAACCCACGTGGTCCTGGTGAATAATTCTTTTAATGTTCTGTCATATGCTATTAGCTAGGATCTTGTTAAGTAATTTAGCCTCCATGTTCATCAACGATATAGATCTGTAATTCTCCTTTTTGATGGGGTCTTTGCCTGGTTTTGAGATTAGGGTAATGCTGACCTCATAGAAAGAGTTTGTAAGTTTTCCTTCTGTTTCTATTTTCTGGAACAACTTCAGTAAAATAGGTAATATTTGGTGGAATTCCCCTGGGAAGCCATCTGGCCCTGGACTTCAGGATTTTGAAAGGTTTTTGATTACAGCTTCAATTTTGTTACTGGTTATTGCTCTATTCAGGTTGTCTATTTCTTCCTGTTTCAGTTTTGATAGTTTGTAAATTTCTAGGAAGACATCCATTTCTTTCATGTTGCTTAATTTTTTGTCATCTGGTGTTGGTAATAATTACCAATAACTGTTTCTACTTCCTTGGTGTTAGTCATGATCTCTCCCCTTTCATTCATGACTTTATTCATTTGGGAATTTTTTTTTTTTTTGTATAAGCTTAGTCAGTGAATTATTGATCTTATTAATTCTTTAAAGAACCAGCTTCTAGAGCTATTGATCTATTCTACTGTGTTTCCGGTTTCTGTTTTATTTTTCTCTGTTCTAATACTTATTATTTCTCTTCTGCTTGAATTAGGTTTTATTTGCTGTTCTGTCCCCAGCTTCTTTAGGTATAGGTTAGGTATAGGTTAGCTTGTGCATTTGGGATTTTTCTAATTTTTTTTTTTTTTTGAGAAAGACTTGGTTGGCTATGTATTTCCTTCACAGGAATGCCTTTGCAGTATCCCATATGTTTTGGACTGATGTGTTTTAATTCTCATTGGTTTCCATGAGTAGTTTAAGTTCTTTAATTTCCTGGTTGACCCATTCATTCTTTAGCAGGATGTTCTTTAATATCCAAGTGTCTGAATTCCTTCCAAATTTTTTCTTATGATTGAGTTCCAGTTTCAAGGCATTGTGCTCTGATATCATGCAGGGAATAATCTCAGTCTTTTGGTATTGGCTGAGACGTGGATTGTGACCCTATAAGGTCTATTCTGACCCTATGTGGTCTATTTTGGAGAAAGTTTCATGTGCATTATAGAGGAATGAGTATTCTGTTGTTTAGGGTGGAATGTTCTGTATATATCTACAAAATCCATCCGGCCCAATGTGTTGTTCAAAATCTTGTTTCTTTTTTGATCTTCCATTTAGATGATTTGTTCAATTTTCTTATTGGATAGACCTTTTATAAATAATATAGTGTTTCTCTGGATCTGTTATTGCAGTCTTTGGTTTAAATTCTAGTTTGTCTGATATAAGTTTTGCTACCCCAACTTTCTTTTCAGGTCAATTGGCATGAAAAATGATTCTCCATCCCCTCACTTTCAGTCTACAGGTGGCTTCAGGTTCAAAATGAGTCTCTTATAGACAGAATATGGATGGGTCCTGTCTTTATATCCAATCTACAACCCTGTGACATTTCATGGGAGCATTTAGGCTGTTCATTTTTAGGGTTACTATTGAAAGATATGTGTTTATTGCCATCCTACTGTCTGTAAAATCCCTGTTTCTATGGATTGTCTGTATATTTCTGGTCCATATTACTCTTGGGGTCTTTTTTCTGTTAACAAATACCCTTAGTATTTCTTGCAGGGTTGGCTTGATAATCATAAATTACTTCAGTTTCTGCCAGTCCTGGGAGCTCTTCATCTCCCCATCTGTTCTGAATGACAGCATTGCTGGATACAGTATTCTTGGCTTCATGTTCTTCTCATTTAGAACCCCGAATATGTCTTGCCTGCCCTTTATGGCTTCCCAGGTTTCTGTGGACAGGTCTAATGTTATTCTGATGTCCCTCCCTCTGTACATAAAGGAATCTCTTCTCCCTAACTGCCATTAAGTTGGCTTCGTGGTTCTACGATTGGTGAGTTTTACTATTTTATGTCCGGGCATTGGTCTATTCTCCTTGATCTTGGGAGAGGTCCCCTCTACCTCTGGGACATGAACGTTTGTTTCATTCCCCCAGTTAGGGGAGTTTTCATCTACAATTTACTTAAATATATCTTCTAGTTCCCTCTCTTTCCACCCCCGACCCCCACCCCCAGGGATCTCAATAATTCTGACATTGGAGTGTTTTATAGAATCACTGATTTCTATAAATATGTTTTAATGGATTTTAAGCTGCTTTGTTCCAGGCCTTTTTTTGTTCATTCCTTTCTGTCAGTTTATCTTCTAGATCACTAAGTTGTTCTTCTGTCTCATTTACATTAGCAGTTAGAGTACCCAGTTTAGACTGCATCTCATTCATAGCATGAGCTTAAAATTTTGATCTGACTAGCTCTCATTTTCTACCCTTAGTCTATGTTGCCATTAATGGTTTTCTCAAGCCTACCTATTGTCTTAATAATGTTACCCTGAAGTCTATTTCAGACATCTTGCATATATCCATATTGATTACTTCTGCTGGAGAAGCCATTTTTTCTGGTTCTTTTCTTATTTGGGATTTCCTCCTCGTAGTCATTCTGTTAAGTGGTGGTTGAGGGGATGTACAGAGTCAAAAATACCAACCTCAATCCAGATAAGGTGCACCCTAGGAAAGTTCAGAGCAATTGGAAGGAACCACCAAAATAATAAACAAATAAACAAACAAACAAAACCCAGACAAAATGAAACCCAAGAATAAGATTTATAAATTAAAAAAAAAAAGGGGGGGTGTAGGGGAAGAGGACTATAATCCCTCAGTGTGGGCAAGGTAGAATGTTTCAGTTCTTCCTGGGTACATTTTGTTCTCTTTGTTAGAGAACAGTACTTCCCAGAGTTACAGGAAAATTAGAACTAATATTTATATCAAGGTAGTATTAAATAGGGAGAAAAGGATTACATTGAAGCTTATACATAGATATAGATAAACATATATAAGAGAAAAAGAAAAAAAAGTATATGTGTGAAACACTAGGAACTAAAATGTTACTATGTAATGTGCTATATTAAGCATCTAATTTAAATGATAAGTAGGTAAAAAGAAAAAAAAAGTAGAAGAAGAAACATGAGAGAGAATTAAAAAAAAAAAAAAAAGTTGGGACGCCTGGGTGGCTCAGTTGGTTAAGCAGCTGCCTTCGGCTCAGGTCATGATCCCAGCGTCCTGGGATCGAGTCCTGCATCCTTCTCCTTGCTCCGCAGGGAGCCTGCTTCTCCCTCTGACTCTGCCTGCCACTCTGTCTGCCTGTGCTCGCTCTCGCTCGCTCTCTCTCTGACAAAAAAAAAAAAAAAAAAAGTCATATCTAAAGAAATACAGGGTCGTGAGGCAATACCAGGAGTCCAATATACTATTTTTACCTGGTGTTTGTGTTTTACACTTTTAAGGGGACTCTCAGGTTGTCATCTGCTTGTTCTTCCAGCTTGTCTTCTGGGAGAGGAGACTACTGTGTTGTTTTTCAGGTGTTTACTTTGGCTTTGGCTGAGTTGCCCTGTCCCCTATCAAGGGGTTAGGCTCCATGGAAACCAGTTCTTTTGGCTTTTGTTTTCTGGCACCTTTTGTTCTCTGGCAGACTTTTGTGCCTTTTCAGAGGGTCAGGGCAAGGAAAATGCTCACACCCAGACCTCTGACCCAGAGGAGAAAAGCCACATTCTGATACATTCTGGACCCTCCAGAACACATAGTCCCCCTCTCTGTAAGCACTGCTGAAAACTGCAGCCTCTCAAAAGCAGTGCATGCCCCCAGTGATCCTCTCAGGGGTTGACACAGGCCCCCATTTGTCCCTGCCTCCTGTACCTCCAAAACTGCAAGTGATCCTGTTCTGGGTGGCTGTGGGAGCTGCGGCAAAAGCCAGCCTCATAGGTCTGCAGGCACAGCTCTGCACAAATAGCTGCTCTAGTCTCAGTGTTTGTCCCTTAAACTCCTGGATTCTGTTTGAACTCTATTACCAGGAACTTCCTGTTCCTCCACCAACACTCTGCAAGGTATTGCTGGTCAGCAGGTGCAGAATTTTTTTGCACTGGGGTATTATTTTACTTTCCAATGGGTAGTTTCTGGTGGCTCCTTTCCCTTTCTGTTTATCCTCCAATATCTGTCCACACTATCACAGCTCTGTCCTTTGTACTTCTGGACTGATGATCACCTGTTCCTGTAGAGACCCAGGTAAATAATCTTATATATCTCAGGCTGATTTCCTAGATATTCAGAGTGGCTTGGTAGATATCTAGCTAAATTCAGGAGATCAGTTACAATAGAGTCCCCAACTTCCACAATCTTACTCCTCCTTCTAGCAGTTTTTTTAATGTTAGTTTTTTAGTTAGTTATTGCAGAGACTTCTACAGAGACTCTCTGAAGTCTACATTCTTTTTCTTTGTTGTTTTTTCTTACATTATTTTCTTTATGCAGCTAGATTACCTTTGTCTTTATGCCACTTCTGCTAAATTTTAGGCAATGGATTGTGAGTGGAAGTAATTGATGCGGTTCCTATAAAAGCTTTCTATACCCATTCCACCATGCTCTTTTTTTTTTTTCTTATTTTAAGATGTTATTTATTTATTTATTTATGTGACAGAGAGAGAGAGAGATCACAAATAGGCTGAGAGGTAGGCAGAGAAGCAGGCAGAGGGAAAAGGGAAAGCAGACTCCCTGCCAAGCAGAGAGCCCAGTGTGGGCAGGACACCGAGAACATGACCTGAGCCAAAGGCAGAGGCTTAACCCACTGAGCCACCCAGGTGTCCTTCTACCATGCTTTCTTTCCCTACTTGAAAATGGCTGAAATTGTAAGGACAACTAGAATAATCCCATGTAAACTTCAAAAGTTTTGTATTGTAGAAAAGATAACTAATTAGCACATGTGTTTTGTAACTTAATTGGAAGGTTCTTCCAATAAGGTCTCTGCAATATATTCATATGCACATATCAGACCTTAGGTTATGGTTTCTATTATATATGAACCATAACCATATGTTATGTTATGGTTTATAGTATATATGAACCACAACCATATGAGTATATAGAATATGTTATATAATATATTATATTATATATAGTCATGTACAGAGACCTTACATTTATAAACACAAATATATATTTCATATATATATATAATATTTTATAAATGTGTTCCTATGTATAAAGTCTTTTATAGGTAGTGGATCCTCCAGCTTCAGTCCATATGTCTTTTATTGTATAGGGATTCATGCTTCATTGTTTTATTAATTAACTAAGGACACATTTGTTTCATTGTCCAGCTAGAGGGGAACTTTAGGTCATATCTGATTACATGTAAACCTAAAATTTCAAAAACCATAGCCTAAACACCATTTACTGCTATCTATAGTTTGTTCTTGGAAATGGTTTTGTGTGTCACAATGTTTACTCTTTAACTTTAAAGAGTTATTTTATCTTTCATTGTTAAAGTTTTGTCATAAGGGGTACAACTGAGATGACAGATGTACAAGTCATAATTTCTCATTCCATCTGGATCAGAAATAAAACATATTTCTATCATTAAGCATTTACATGACTCATCTTTCTTTCTAGTATTAAATATTATAATTAAAAGCAATCATGAAACCAGTACCATTACAGAACAAATCCAATTGCTGTATTAAAATAAAATATTTAAGATTTTTCTTTAGCTTTTTTTTACTAATTAAATCAAAAGGAATACAGTACAGATGTTGTTACAAAATATCTTATTTTTTAGCAGATGTAAAACCCTCTTTTTTTCAAGGCCCTTAAAAAGTACAATCAAGGCATATTTGGATAATGACTTAAGAGTGACAGGGCTGCTAATCATATCTATTTTATATGTATCCAATCATCACAATAATAACTACCTAATTTGGTGTGCACAATCCAAATAGCAGTTGATGGTATGGTAATAGTCATTTTAATTTTTGATGTTTAATCAGTTGTTTATAGGAATATAGTCATTTAATGTTTTTATTGTTTATACAGATATGTAATTTTGCCTCATTTTTACTCATTCCCTGATCTGCAGTTAAGCATATATAATAGTCACTGCTGAAATTCCTTTTCATTGTATGCATTACATTATATGCTTTTAGGCACAAAGCAAGAGAAAATAATGGAGCTTTGAAATAGTTATGCTTCTTGTCTGCAATGAATGTAAGATAATTGCATTAAGAAAGAAAAGCAAAATGTTGTGCTTTAACAAACAGGAAATGGTTATCATTGTCCAACAAAGAATAAAATAAACTATGTAGATTAAGACTCTGCCTTGATCCAACATGAATCATGCACATCTAACACATTTATCCCAACTGTCTGAAATAGAAGAAAAGACTCATTTGAATGAAGATCTAGAAACAGGTTAAGCTGCATTTCAGTAAAAGTAGAAAAATAAGAATCTTTTGTCAAGAATATAAATTGTTCTTAACTTCTTTGAGACAAAAAAAAAAAGTATTGGCCATCTCCATGTAATAGATTTAAGGAAAATAATCATACAGAGATAAAACATGCATTAACAGTTATTGATTTTACAAACACACATGCACACACACATACTTTTATGTGTATGTGCAAAAATAAAATGAGCTTTTAGAAAAAAGCTTATTTATCAACACAGATTTCCATATACATATAAGCTAATTTGTGTGTATGCATTATTTTTAATTCTTACTATAATCCTATAAATAAAGACCAGCATAATTTTATAAATTGAGAGCCCATGGTTTAGGTATTTAAGTAATTTCCTAAACTGACCAGTTAACATATTTCAAAGCAAGGAATCAATTCAAGTTTGTCTGACTATTCAACCATACTTTTGAACACTTCTGTGCACTAAAAAATTCAATGTATAGGCAAAGAATGAATGCAAGCTTATGTAAGTGTTCAGTATATGAAGGAAGTTCAGTCTTCTCAAAATGTGTTACAGTACAATAAAAAATTGCTGGAAAAATTATATGATTCTCTTTAGAATATATATAGTAAAATAAAAACATCCATATACTTGAAATAAATTTTTTCAGTCATGAAAGCAATTTCTTTCTACTGAAATTTTAAACCTTCATTTTGTACATTAAGACAGGTGCAAAAAAATGTTCTCATATAGTATCAAATATTTGTTTACACTCTTACTTAATATTTATTTAAATTTGTTACAACAAAATTCTAAACAACACTGGTATATCTACTACTATTTTTCCAGTAATATGCACTCACTGTATTACAATATCACTATACAAAGATACTTCAATAATCTTTTAGAAAAATGAGCTATAAGTTAATCCTGATCCCACATTATTTGGTATAATTATTCACACAATTATTTTATTCAACAGAAATTTATCTTCTACATGTCTCACAAAATTCTACTTGTCAATTTGTAAAGGTTTGGTTTAGTTTGGTTTGGTTTGGTTTTTAAGAGACAGAGAGAGAGACTGTGCTTGAGCAGGAGGAGGGGCAAAGGGAGACAGAGAGAGAGGATCTTAAGCAGGCTCCCTAGGGCTCTATCTCACAACCTTGAGGTCATGACTGAGGCCAAAATCAAGAGTTGTCTATTTAACTGACTAAGCCACCCAGGTGCCCCTCAAGTATATAGTTTTGAATGAAACAAGTTTCCATTCTTGTTGGGTATACATTTGGGGACAGAATAGGGAGAGAGAAAAACACAGATGACTGAAAAACAGACAAAACAATATTTCATATGTTTATATGTGCCTTGAAAAACAATGTTGTGTTTAAGGAGGTAAGATAGCAATGAGGAATTCTGTTTTACAAACAGTGTTCAGAAAAGAAAAAAAACAGAACAACAACAACAACAAAAACTGATACTTGAGAAGAATCTAATATGATTTAGTAAAATAAATCCTGGAAGACTTAATAGACATACAAGTTATAAAGGGGGTAAGAAAAAAAAAGGACAATTTTCTGTCTAAACTTTCCCTTAATTTTTGAAGATTAAATGGCTCATACAATTTGAAATATCCATGTATTTGTTCTATTTCTAATAGATTATTTGACAGTGATCTGATCAAAGTAGCCACACTCCATTTTTTACTGTCTTACCACAGGAAATATATTTTTTAAAGATTTTATTTATTTATTTGATGGAGAAAGCAAGACAGCACAAGCAAGGGGGAACAGCAGAGGGAGAGGAAGAAGCAGGCTCCCTGATGTGTGGCTTGATCCCAGGAGCGTGGGATCATGACCTGAGCTGAAGGCAGACACCTAACATTCTGAGCCACCCAGGCACCCCAGGAAAGATCTTCATCAATTTAATTAAAAAAAAAAAAGAAAGAAAGAAAGAAAGAAAAAATGGAGATGTGACAAAATCAGAAGTGATTTACCAAAAGAAATATCTTCTTAAGGAAAAATAATGTGATAATATTTCTAGACTATTACCCCATTTAAATATATTTACTATCTGTTCAAAAGTATAAAAACATTGAAAAATGTTTAAATTTTTTTACTAATGGGTAACTCTGGGATTTGGTGTAGTAACATGTAACAAGCTTTTAATACATGATAATGTTGCTTCCAAGACCAGATTTAGTTTATAATCTGGGAGGACCAAAGGAATAAATGTAAGCTTTCTTTCCCATAGATAAAATATATTTAACATGTTAAGAACAAAAAAGGTAGTTCTGCAAAGTTACAGTAACCTTTCTTATAGAAGTCTATTAGGATAAAAAAATAATGATTTTATTATTATTTATTCAATTTTACTGGTTATGCAACAATTCTCTGAAATAAAAAGGAAAATATTGTATGATAAATATAATATTTAAACGTGTGACAGTTCTTCTCTATCTCGAAAAACAAAATAAATATATATTTTAGTCTTAAGATTTATATTTTGGCTGTTTGCTAGTGAATAAAGTTGCTTTTCCAAAAATAATCTTTCCACTCCACCATCATCTTTGAACTAAAAAAATACAAATGTAAGAGATTTGGACAACTAACATTAATCTATGAGAAAAGCTGTAGTTTGATGGCTCACAGCATAGACTTTGGAGCCAGACCAAATAGCCATAGCACTCAGAGAATATATTTGACCTCAGTTTTATCTTAATTTCCTTATTTGAAAAGGGAAATTGTACTTACTCTGTGATAAGGTTGTTGTGAGGTTTTTTTGTTTTGTTTTGTTTTGTTTTTTTTTAAAGATTTTATTTATTTATTTGACAGAGAGAAATCACAAGTAGATGGAGAGGCAGGCAGAGAGAGAGAGAGGAGGAAGCAGGCTCCCTGCTGAGCAGAGAGCCCGATGCGGGACTCGATCCCAGGACCCTGAGATCATGACCTGAGCCGAAGGCAGCGGCTTAACCCACTGAGCCACCCAGGTGCCCATGTTGTGAGGTTTTTAATAAATAACATTTTATAAAGGCTTAGCATGGTATGAGGCACTAAGAATAGAAGTCTGGTGGACCACTGAAAATCATGGGGTCTGGAATTAGAAAGATAGGGTACAAATCCATGTTACATACCTGACCACTTAGTTATGTGACTACAGCTAACCTAATCACTCTAGCACTCAGTTTCCACATCTATGCAACTGGGATTTTTAAAATTCCCTGGGTGATCAGTGCTCACTAATTGGGATATTCTAAGTAGAGATCTCAGCACAGTTAGTGCTTCATTGTACTTCATCCTTAATTATTGTCACCTGACACATCATTGATAGCAGCAGGAAAGGGAGTGAAGGAATAGTAAATGCCTAATACGATCTAATGTTGGTGATCATGATGATTATTTCTGATAAAGATAGCATTCAACTACTGGAAATTTTACTTCAAAAAATGTCTTTTTTTAGGGTTGCCTGGGTGGCTCATAGTGTTAAGCCTCTGGCTTCAGCTCAAGTCATTATCCCAGAGTCCTGTGTTCAAGCCCCACATCAGGCTCTCTGCTCAGCAGGGAGCCTGCTTCCCCCTCTCTCTCTGCCTGCCCCTCTGCCAACTTGTGATCTCTCGCTCTGTGTCAAAAAAAAAAAAAAATCTTTTTAAAAAGTCATTTAAAAATTAAATATTAAAACAAAGTCCTGTGTGCTTTCTAAGTAATCTTACAAGAAGAGCAATGTCTATTATTTTGCTTACATAGACAAATCAAGTTTTTTTAATCTTCATATAAATAAAATTGATAAAAACTGAAGTTCATTCTATTTAAATAGACAAATAAAAATAAAATTCCCTATGGTGTGTATATACCATTTTGAAAATATATGTAAATATATCATAATGTGGATCTATTTTTTATAATAATTTTATATATAATTACAGCAGAGATGGGAAATTATCCTTAATGGTATATATTATAAAAACACAGAACAAATAGTCTCTCTTTTCCTGTGTAGATTGGATGCTACAACTGAAGATTTAAAATCCCATATCATGCTGCCTTTGGCTATATCATTTCCACCTAGAATTCCTTTAGTTTCCTACTTTCAAGGACTCATTATTATGAATAAGTCAAAATTTTTAGGACTAGAAGATTCCTAGAATAAATATACCATTCGATCAGGGATTTTGTCTAATTTGTTTATGCCCTCTGTTGAGAATGGTATCTGGTAAATAATGCATATAATTCTATAAGTACTTGCCTAATATGAATGGTGCTCTTATTTTACTTACTTGTTCAGTTTTCAGACTACCTTTGACTTCATACCCAGCATAAGTCTACATTCATGGTCTATGTGTCTACTGCTAATGTGTGTGTGTGTTTTTTGTTTTTCGTTTTTTAAGATTGATCAATTGATTTGAGAGAGAGAGAGAGAGCAAGCATGAGTGGAGGGAGATGCAGAGGGAGCCATAGAGAGAATCCACAGATTTCCTACTGAACATGGAGTCTGAAAGGGCTTAATTTTATGACCCTGACATCATGAACTGAGCCAAGGCACCTCTATTTTGTGTGCCTTTTTTTTTAATTTTTTTTTTTAAATTTATTTGCCAGAGAGAGAGAGAGTGAGCTCCCTGCCAAGCAAGGAGCCTGATGTGGGACTCGATTCCAGGATGCCAGGATCATGACCTGAACTGAAGGCAGCCGCTAAACCAACTGAGCCACCCAGGCGTCCCTTTTGTGTGCCTTCTTGAGTATTTTATTAGTCACAGTATTTTGAAGTTAAAGATTATCCTTCTATTAAGATGAACCAGGAAACCCCACAGCTATCTCCATAATTGAAGATTCTTTTCTCACCTTCTGTGGCTTATGGTAAGCAAATATGGTTTTTTAAATTAGAATGTCCCCAGAAAAACTCTCATAAACAATAAAACACCATCCAGAATTTTGTGAGTTGTTCTGATGCCTTAGGTCAAGATCACTGAGTTGTAATATTATTTGAGAATGTGTGAAGATTTGAGTAAGCATAATTAGCAATACTGTTAAGATCTAAGAAACTTAAACCATCTGTCTATTACTCAGTGCTTTGATGCACTGTCAGTGTACTTGATGGGAATATGAGGAAAGACTGGCTCAATCTGATCAGACATTTTACAATATGTTTGTTTTACTGGAGTTGTTAGAAACATAATGCTCATATTTATTCAGTGAATCTGACATGTATTTTTTGAACAATTATTGGGCAGCTAGTAATGTACATAGTCAAATATTCCCAAAGAAATGTAAGGTCATGAATAAGCAGGTACTTATAGCTGAATTACATATTCTGAATATTTTGAGTGTATTAACACACATTTTCAAACTTCAGAAGCAGTGAACTTTCAAATATTTGTTGCCATTTGCCTAGTTTTATGCCATATAACAACTAAATTAAAAAATTATATTTTAAATATGTCTAAAAGTCAGACTCTGTTCTAGATACTTAGAATACCTCAGTGAACAAAAGAAAGATCCTTAAATTTGTGGAGCTTACATTCTGGCAAAAGAGACAAAGAATAAGCAATGGCTATAATTACTAAGTAAATTTCATAGTACCTTTGAAAATGGTTATTTTATTATTAGGAAAAAAAAAAGAGAGAGAGATAGAGAGAGAAAGAAACCAGAAAAAGAAAGAACATGACCATGTGAGAGTTGTTGTATAGGAGATTGATAAGAAATTTAATATTGAGTAATTGGTATATGTCTCATTGAGAACTTAATATTTGGGGAGATGCTTAGATGAAGTGAAGTAGTGAGTTAGCCATGTGGATATCTAGGAGCGCAGTGTTTTAGAAAGAGAGGAGTGGGTGCAAAGGCTGAGATTTGAGAACATCTCTCATGTTCAAGGAATAGAAAATAGGCCAGTAGATTTGAATAGGAGTTTGGGGAGTGGGAGAAGGAGTGGATGAGATGGAAAAGTTAATAAGGATTTCAGATCCTGTAGGCACTTGATACCACTAAAGGACTTTGATTCTTATACTGAATGAAACAGAGATACCAAGGTTTTGCAGAGCAGCATGATTTCACTTGACTTTATAATAACTAGTGTGATTGTTGATTTTCCACATCATTATCAGTATCACATAGGTAGTAAATATTCTTTCACTTTTTTTAAGAACCATTTTTCCAAAATATTCATGAAAATGTAATTTCTATGATGTTAAGATCTAAATATTATGCTTTATGCTAACTTCACAGAGTGTGTTTGTGTTGGGCACATAAGTAGAAATTCCAAAAAACAAACAAACAAACAAACAAACAAAAAATACACATAATACTTGATTAAGTGTAAAATTATTCATTCAACTAACAAGTGTTTTGAAACTTCCTGTTACAAGCCTAGTGCTAAAGATACAGTAATGAATGAAATATGAAAATCGTTGACTACAATGTAACTTACAGGTCAAGATAATCCACGTTCAGTGAATACATTCAGCTTTTGCTTAAAATTTGAGGTAGAGAAAACTCTTTTTACTAAACTCTTTCCATAATATTTTGATTCTAGTGTTTATGAAACTACTACACAAATCTGCAGGTACTGAGAGGACAACAGATGGTTGAGACTCTGCTCACAATTCAATCACATATTTTAAAAAGATTTATTTTAAAGAGAGACAGAATATGCAAGCAGAGGAATGGGCAGAAGGAGAGGAGAGGGAAAGAATCTCAAGAAGACTCCCCACCGGGCGCAAAGCCTGACATAGTGCTAAATCTCATGACCCTGGAAAGCATTACCTGAGTCCATGACCTGAGTCCATGATCTCAGCTGAAATCAAGTCAGATACTTAACTGACGGAGACACCTAGGTACCCTGCAATTCAATCATATTAATAATAACATCCATTCTGCATTTGACTACAGAGCAGGCTCAGCACTCACATGGTGATTCAGTGCATAGTAAAACCTCTGGTTCTTCTTGTCTTGCTCTTGTGTAATCTTCTGAGTAGCTTCCACTGCTTGTGTCCTTGAGGTTGAGAATTCTTGTTTTTGAATTCTTTAATTATCCCACTCTAGAAATTCAGGTACAAATTGTTCTATAAAATGTGATTACATACTTGAAAGTTTTACTACATAATTTGTTAAATAAAGTGCTATAGATAATAAAGTATTTGCATGTATTAAAAAGCCAATCTTTGAGCTTCAAGCTCCTCATCTATAAAACTGAGATACTACTAAAGCTACCTCCCTAAGTTACTGTGAGAATTTTAAAGATAAATTTGTGGCGATGCCTTGATTAGCCCTGAATTCATGTTATTTTATTAAAGTAGTTATATATATTATTTCATCCCAATTACAATTTAAATTTAAATATTAAATGACTTGGTTTTTTTGTTTGTTTTGTTTTGTTTTTAAGTAAGTTGTCTCCATGAACTAAATTTGTCAATTTATGATATTCAGGACAAATGTATGATGTTGATTCCTACCCCAGTTCTTAGAAACTCTATCTACAATCAACATTCTAATGTGTATTTTAATCACTTTCTTAAATTATAAAAACAAAACATTAACCTGTTTGTAGAATTATAATGTATATATATTTATACAAAAATTACTCTTAAAACATATTTTATTTAATAAACATAAGGTAGATTAAGAAAATGGGCAATTTGATACTGTTATATAGTAGTTATATTATAAAATAATTTTATTTTCTAGAATTCTAGATGATGACAGAGCTGGAATCAACCATTTAAGGATCCATTGGTATAACATGGATCTGAAGGCAAAACAGGATAATTTTTTGAATTTTTTGAATACCAGAAGTGATTTTGGAAAAGAGAAAATTGAATTAATAATTAACTATTTTTTTCTAAAAGATCCTCATTTGGCAGGTTCAAAAAGCAGATGGCTAATTGAGACTGACAGAAGCTTATTAAGATTTGAAAATAGTGATTCTATCTATTGGTTTTGCAATGCCAGTACATTTCAACCCATAAAAGAAAGGTAGTTTTTTGTAAAAAACAAAAACACATGTATTGGGGTTGATGTAGAAATTAACTAGTTTCCTTTCTATAGAAACAGTATAAAAATATTTATAAGATTTAATATAAAAGAGAATATGGTTGTTGTAAAGTGCAAGGTATAATACCAAAAGTGAATTCAAGCTATTTCTTGGCTTCCAACCACTATTAAAGCACTTCTTCCAGCGAATAATGTATTACTTGCCTTGGGCCCATCAGAAATTGAATAAGAAACTCAATATTTGGTGGACTTTTTGAATATTGAAGAGACTATATCCAATATTTAGAGATATTCAGTGGCTCTAACTACCAAATCACTGTTTTCTTTATCAAAATTCACTGCACAATAGAACAGTTAAACCCTAGTGTTTTGAATTATGCTGCATATAAAACACTTCCATCATTTTCTTTTTGCTTCAAAAAAGTTTTATGATATAGTTTTCATTATAGTATCTGCCAAGAAAACCCTGATCATGTGGATTCTCCATACATAAGAGCATACTAAATGCAATAAAAAAGAAAACATCCACATAATACTTGAATAGGGGGTTATAGGTTCTGAGTCATTCCTATCCTCTTCTGAAACTTTGCCTCTGACATAATGCAACAGGTATAATCAACACAGCATTAGGTAGATAAAAGAAGAGACTGTGATTAATAGATACAAGTACTAAAATATCTGAAAACAATAATTTTGGAAAGCTGTTGCACAACATCTTATTGATGGTAAAACAGCTCTCTGGCTCCCAAAGCTAAGGATCTGCCACAAGAATTGTTTGCAAAAGAGCTCACTGACTCATCAGCAATAGCCAAGTGGTTATTAGAGAAATAGATGTATTATAATATGACAGCAGGAGCTGGGGGAATTCTTGTGTTTCTAGACCCCAAGACTTTGGGGGGTACATGGGTAGTTAAAAATGTGTTCCCAGAAAAAAAAAATGTTCCCAGAGGCAGATTAGTTGGATAATTATAATACAGATCTCGTGGAATGTAAGCTATGGACACAAAATCAGTTGCATGAGCTAGATGGACCTGAGAAATCACATGTCACACTGGAATAGATCTATTTGAGATGATTACCTTGACAGTCTATGATGACACTTTTGAGTCAAGGCTCATCTACTCTACAGATGAGACTACAGTGTAAAATTTTTAAAGGCAACATGTTTAAAGGCAACATCATGAAACAATGTTTGGTGGATTCCTTTGGTTTTTTATTCATGGTATCAGATGAGTTTAAGGGAGAATAATCCAATAAAAATTTAAAATTAATTTTAAAAAACAGAAAAAAAAACATTTTAATTTCTTTGCTTTTGTGTTTCCTGCAAATGAAACTACAAGAAAGAGCTGAGAACATTTTCCTTTTTTCTGTTTGTTTTTCTTCAATTTGGACCTCCTCCTTAGGTCTCTGATCAAAGAATGCTTACACAGACTCTGTAGTGTAGAAAGGACAAAATATCATATTACAAAATATTCCATTC